>NC_133132.1:179419257-179526757 GCF_048418815.1 Hemitrygon akajei | reverse complement strand
TAGGGTCCAAAAGGGGCATACACCCCCACAAACCCTAGGCACTTCCTGATTAACTCTGGCTTCAGCCGTACAAACCTAAAGCACACCCTGACTGATCAACAGGGATAAGTGTTGGGCCTGGTTGGTAAAGGCGTGGGCCAGTTTAAAGTGGCAGGATCGTGTGAAACTGAATCTCTGGTGGCGAGATCAGAAAGCACAAGAGGGCTGAATTGCCCACTGCCTGTATGGTTTAAAATTTAAACCTAATCCAGATGGGGTGCACATCCCCATAAATTTTAGGCACTTCCCGATTAACTCTGGTTTTAGCCCCACAAACCCAAAGCACACCCTGATTGACCCTTGTTAAATCCCCATAGACTTAGTGCTCCGGGTCGAGAGGGGTAAATTTCAACAGGGATGAGTGTTGGACTTGGTTAGTGAAGGCGTCGGTCATTTTGAAGTGGCAGGGTCGTGTGAAACTGAATCTCAAGTGGCAAGATCAGAAAGCACAAGAGGGCTGAATTGCCCACTGCCCGCATAATTTCACCCTAACTTAGTAAATTCCCATAAACTGGATATTCTGTGTTAAGAGGGGCAAGTTTCAATAAAGGCAAGTGGTGGACCTGGTTAATGAAGGCGTGGGCCAGTTCAAAGTGGCAGGGTCACGTGAAATTGAATCTCAAGTGGCGAGATCAAAAAACACGAGGGGGCTTTTTTGCCCACTGCCCGCATAATCTCAACCTAACCTTACAGTGACACGCTCTTCATTCTCCAGGCCACTGGAGGCCAATAAGAAGGCTTAGATATTTAAACCCAAATGGACAGTGTACCTTTAAGAGTTGAATAGGTAAGGCTGCTTGGTATCCTAGCAACAGATAGGGTCTGCAGTTGGAGTGGTCAGACAGGTTTTAGGACACAATACAAGTGGAGATGGAGTCCCGGGCTAGGGATGTTTTAACCGGATAGCATTTTTCAGAGACCTCCCCGGGAGACCGGAGTAATGGGAGTAAGTGGATTTGGTCTCCCAGGCGGGAGTCAAGCGTTGTTGGAGGCAGTTTGTTGGAGTTAAAATGGTTGACCCAAGACACAAAACTAGTGGTAAGAATATTATTGTTTTATTTTCCATGTAACCCTTGGCATATAGATGCCAGGTAGTGATTTTTTAAAAAAAATATCATTACCCTTAGAATTACATGCCTCTCATTATTGGTCCCTGGGAGGAATACAGGCAGTGTCTGAGCCTGACACTGTTGGGCCACCTCGAGTAGGGTGTCTAGTGATTAAAGGCCCGAAACACCTGATGATCCGAGGTTACATTACTGATGATGTGTCCCAGTGCACACCCGGTTCGTTGAACCAAGTGGTGTCGGACCTTGATAATGAAAGGCATGGTCTAGATTAACCTGGCTTTATTATACTAGCTCATTCGCCATAGCAGTTCATATACCGTCATTTAAAATTCTGTATTCTAATATCTCCTAGTCAAACATATATATTCACTAGCTTAAAACTTAAACCTAATCTTAAAGTTTAGATGGGGTACACACCCCCACAAACCCTACTAAAGTTTAGATGGGGTACACACCCCCACAAACCCTACTAAAGTTTAGATGGGGTACACACCCCCACAAACCCTACTAAAGTTTAGATGGGGTACACACCCCCACAAACCCTATTCACTCCCCGATTAACCCTGGCTTTAGCCCCACAAACCCAAAGCACATCCTGATTGACCCTTGCTAAACCCCCATAGACAGTGTCCCGTGTCAAGAGGGGTAATTTCAACAGGAATAAGTGTTGGGTCTGATTGGTGAAGGCGTCGGCCAGTTTAAATATATCCACTAGCCTAAAATTTAAACCTAATCCTAGGGTCCAAAAGGGGCATACACCCCCACAAACCCTAGGCACTTCCTGATTAACTCTGGCTTCAGCCGTACAAACCTAAAGCACACCCTGACTGATCAACAGGGATAAGTGTTGGGCCTGGTTGGTAAAGGCGTGGGCCAGTTTAAAGTGGCAGGATCGTGTGAAACTGAATCTCTGGTGGCGAGATCAGAAAGCACAAGAGGGCTGAATTGCCCACTGCCTGTATGGTTTAAAATTTAAACCTAATCCAGATGGGGTGCACATCCCCATAAATTTTAGGCACTTCCCGATTAACTCTGGTTTTAGCCCCACAAACCCAAAGCACACCCTGATTGACCCTTGTTAAATCCCCATAGACTTAGTGCTCCGGGTCGAGAGGGGTAAATTTCAACAGGGATGAGTGTTGGACTTGGTTAGTGAAGGCGTCGGTCATTTTGAAGTGGCAGGGTCGTGTGAAACTGAATCTCAAGTGGCAAGATCAGAAAGCACAAGAGGGCTGAATTGCCCACTGCCCGCATAATTTCACCCTAACTTAGTAAATTCCCATAAACTGGATATTCTGTGTTAAGAGGGGCAAGTTTCAATAAAGGCAAGTGGTGGACCTGGTTAATGAAGGCGTGGGCCAGTTCAAAGTGGCAGGGTCACGTGAAATTGAATCTCAAGTGGCGAGATCAAAAAACACGAGGGGGCTTTTTTGCCCACTGCCCGCATAATCTCAACCTAACCTTACAGTGACACGCTCTTCATTCTCCAGGCCACTGGAGGCCAATAAGAAGGCTTAGATATTTAAACCCAAATGGACAGTGTACCTTTAAGAGTTGAATAGGTAAGGCTGCTTGGTATCCTAGCAACAGATAGGGTCTGCAGTTGGAGTGGTCAGACAGGTTTTAGGACACAATACAAGTGGAGATGGAGTCCCGGGCTAGGGATGTTTTAACCGGATAGCATTTTTCAGAGACCTCCCCGGGAGACCGGAGTAATGGGAGTAAGTGGATTTGGTCTCCCAGGCGGGAGTCAAGCGTTGTTGGAGGCAGTTTGTTGGAGTTAAAATGGTTGACCCAAGACACAAAACTAGTGGTAAGAATATTATTGTTTTATTTTCCATGTAACCCTTGGCATATAGATGCCAGGTAGTGATTTTTTTAAAAAAATATCATTACCCTTAGAATTACATGCCTCTCATTATTGGTCCCTGGGAGGAATACAGGCAGTGTCTGAGCCTGACACTGTTGGGCCACCTCGAGTAGGGTGTCTAGTGATTAAAGGCCCGAAACACCTGATGATCCGAGGTTACATTACTGATGATGTGTCCCAGTGCACACCCGGTTCGTTGAACCAAGTGGTGTCGGACCTTGATAATGAAAGGCATGGTCTAGATTAACCTGGCTTTATTATACTAGCTCATTCGCCATAGCAGTTCATATACCGTCATTTAAAATTCTGTATTCTAATATCTCCTAGTCAAACATATATATTCACTAGCTTAAAACTTAAACCTAATCTTAAAGTTTAGATGGGGTACACACCCCCACAAACCCTACTAAAGTTTAGATGGGGTACACACCCCCACAAACCCTACTAAAGTTTAGATGGGGTACACACCCCCACAAACCCTACTAAAGTTTAGATGGGGTACACACCCCCACAAACCCTATTCACTCCCCGATTAACCCTGGCTTTAGCCCCACAAACCCAAAGCACATCCTGATTGACCCTTGCTAAACCCCCATAGACAGTGTCCCGTGTCAAGAGGGGTAATTTCAACAGGAATAAGTGTTGGGTCTGATTGGTGAAGGCGTCGGCCAGTTTAAATATATCCACTAGCCTAAAATTTAAACCTAATCCTAGGGTCCAAAAGGGGCATACACCCCCACAAACCCTAGGCACTTCCTGATTAACTCTGGCTTCAGCCGTACAAACCTAAAGCACACCCTGACTGATCAACAGGGATAAGTGTTGGGCCTGGTTGGTAAAGGCGTGGGCCAGTTTAAAGTGGCAGGATCGTGTGAAACTGAATCTCTGGTGGCGAGATCAGAAAGCACAAGAGGGCTGAATTGCCCACTGCCTGTATGGTTTAAAATTTAAACCTAATCCAGATGGGGTGCACATCCCCATAAATTTTAGGCACTTCCCGATTAACTCTGGTTTTAGCCCCACAAACCCAAAGCACACCCTGATTGACCCTTGTTAAATCCCCATAGACTTAGTGCTCCGGGTCGAGAGGGGTAAATTTCAACAGGGATGAGTGTTGGACTTGGTTAGTGAAGGCGTCGGTCATTTTGAAGTGGCAGGGTCGTGTGAAACTGAATCTCAAGTGGCAAGATCAGAAAGCACAAGAGGGCTGAATTGCCCACTGCCCGCATAATTTCACCCTAACTTAGTAAATTCCCATAAACTGGATATTCTGTGTTAAGAGGGGCAAGTTTCAATAAAGGCAAGTGGTGGACCTGGTTAATGAAGGCGTGGGCCAGTTCAAAGTGGCAGGGTCACGTGAAATTGAATCTCAAGTGGCGAGATCAAAAAACACGAGGGGGCTTTTTTGCCCACTGCCCGCATAATCTCAACCTAACCTTACAGTGACACGCTCTTCATTCTCCAGGCCACTGGAGGCCAATAAGAAGGCTTAGATATTTAAACCCAAATGGACAGTGTACCTTTAAGAGTTGAATAGGTAAGGCTGCTTGGTATCCTAGCAACAGATAGGGTCTGCAGTTGGAGTGGTCAGACAGGTTTTAGGACACAATACAAGTGGAGATGGAGTCCCGGGCTAGGGATGTTTTAACCGGATAGCATTTTTCAGAGACCTCCCCGGGAGACCGGAGTAATGGGAGTAAGTGGATTTGGTCTCCCAGGCGGGAGTCAAGCGTTGTTGGAGGCAGTTTGTTGGAGTTAAAATGGTTGACCCAAGACACAAAACTAGTGGTAAGAATATTATTGTTTTATTTTCCATGTAACCCTTGGCATATAGATGCCAGGTAGTGATTTTTTAAAAAAAATATCATTACCCTTAGAATTACATGCCTCTCATTATTGGTCCCTGGGAGGAATACAGGCAGTGTCTGAGCCTGACACTGTTGGGCCACCTCGAGTAGGGTGTCTAGTGATTAAAGGCCCGAAACACCTGATGATCCGAGGTTACATTACTGATGATGTGTCCCAGTGCACACCCGGTTCGTTGAACCAAGTGGTGTCGGACCTTGATAATGAAAGGCATGGTCTAGATTAACCTGGCTTTATTATACTAGCTCATTCGCCATAGCAGTTCATATACCGTCATTTAAAATTCTGTATTCTAATATCTCCTAGTCAAACATATATATTCACTAGCTTAAAACTTAAACCTAATCTTAAAGTTTAGATGGGGTACACACCCCCACAAACCCTACTAAAGTTTAGATGGGGTACACACCCCCACAAACCCTACTAAAGTTTAGATGGGGTACACACCCCCACAAACCCTACTAAAGTTTAGATGGGGTACACACCCCCACAAACCCTATTCACTCCCCGATTAACCCTGGCTTTAGCCCCACAAACCCAAAGCACATCCTGATTGACCCTTGCTAAACCCCCATAGACAGTGTCCCGTGTCAAGAGGGGTAATTTCAACAGGAATAAGTGTTGGGTCTGATTGGTGAAGGCGTCGGCCAGTTTAAATATATCCACTAGCCTAAAATTTAAACCTAATCCTAGGGTCCAAAAGGGGCATACACCCCCACAAACCCTAGGCACTTCCTGATTAACTCTGGCTTCAGCCGTACAAACCTAAAGCACACCCTGACTGATCAACAGGGATAAGTGTTGGGCCTGGTTGGTAAAGGCGTGGGCCAGTTTAAAGTGGCAGGATCGTGTGAAACTGAATCTCTGGTGGCGAGATCAGAAAGCACAAGAGGGCTGAATTGCCCACTGCCTGTATGGTTTAAAATTTAAACCTAATCCAGATGGGGTGCACATCCCCATAAATTTTAGGCACTTCCCGATTAACTCTGGTTTTAGCCCCACAAACCCAAAGCACACCCTGATTGACCCTTGTTAAATCCCCATAGACTTAGTGCTCCGGGTCGAGAGGGGTAAATTTCAACAGGGATGAGTGTTGGACTTGGTTAGTGAAGGCGTCGGTCATTTTGAAGTGGCAGGGTCGTGTGAAACTGAATCTCAAGTGGCAAGATCAGAAAGCACAAGAGGGCTGAATTGCCCACTGCCCGCATAATTTCACCCTAACTTAGTAAATTCCCATAAACTGGATATTCTGTGTTAAGAGGGGCAAGTTTCAATAAAGGCAAGTGGTGGACCTGGTTAATGAAGGCGTGGGCCAGTTCAAAGTGGCAGGGTCACGTGAAATTGAATCTCAAGTGGCGAGATCAAAAAACACGAGGGGGCTTTTTTGCCCACTGCCCGCATAATCTCAACCTAACCTTACAGTGACACGCTCTTCATTCTCCAGGCCACTGGAGGCCAATAAGAAGGCTTAGATATTTAAACCCAAATGGACAGTGTACCTTTAAGAGTTGAATAGGTAAGGCTGCTTGGTATCCTAGCAACAGATAGGGTCTGCAGTTGGAGTGGTCAGACAGGTTTTAGGACACAATACAAGTGGAGATGGAGTCCCGGGCTAGGGATGTTTTAACCGGATAGCATTTTTCAGAGACCTCCCCGGGAGACCGGAGTAATGGGAGTAAGTGGATTTGGTCTCCCAGGCGGGAGTCAAGCGTTGTTGGAGGCAGTTTGTTGGAGTTAAAATGGTTGACCCAAGACACAAAACTAGTGGTAAGAATATTATTGTTTTATTTTCCATGTAACCCTTGGCATATAGATGCCAGGTAGTGATTTTTTAAAAAAAATATCATTACCCTTAGAATTACATGCCTCTCATTATTGGTCCCTGGGAGGAATACAGGCAGTGTCTGAGCCTGACACTGTTGGGCCACCTCGAGTAGGGTGTCTAGTGATTAAAGGCCCGAAACACCTGATGATCCGAGGTTACATTACTGATGATGTGTCCCAGTGCACACCCGGTTCGTTGAACCAAGTGGTGTCGGACCTTGATAATGAAAGGCATGGTCTAGATTAACCTGGCTTTATTATACTAGCTCATTCGCCATAGCAGTTCATATACCGTCATTTAAAATTCTGTATTCTAATATCTCCTAGTCAAACATATATATTCACTAGCTTAAAACTTAAACCTAATCTTAAAGTTTAGATGGGGTACACACCCCCACAAACCCTACTAAAGTTTAGATGGGGTACACACCCCCACAAACCCTACTAAAGTTTAGATGGGGTACACACCCCCACAAACCCTACTAAAGTTTAGATGGGGTACACACCCCCACAAACCCTATTCACTCCCCGATTAACCCTGGCTTTAGCCCCACAAACCCAAAGCACATCCTGATTGACCCTTGCTAAACCCCCATAGACAGTGTCCCGTGTCAAGAGGGGTAATTTCAACAGGAATAAGTGTTGGGTCTGATTGGTGAAGGCGTCGGCCAGTTTAAATATATCCACTAGCCTAAAATTTAAACCTAATCCTAGGGTCCAAAAGGGGCATACACCCCCACAAACCCTAGGCACTTCCTGATTAACTCTGGCTTCAGCCGTACAAACCTAAAGCACACCCTGACTGATCAACAGGGATAAGTGTTGGGCCTGGTTGGTAAAGGCGTGGGCCAGTTTAAAGTGGCAGGATCGTGTGAAACTGAATCTCTGGTGGCGAGATCAGAAAGCACAAGAGGGCTGAATTGCCCACTGCCTGTATGGTTTAAAATTTAAACCTAATCCAGATGGGGTGCACATCCCCATAAATTTTAGGCACTTCCCGATTAACTCTGGTTTTAGCCCCACAAACCCAAAGCACACCCTGATTGACCCTTGTTAAATCCCCATAGACTTAGTGCTCCGGGTCGAGAGGGGTAAATTTCAACAGGGATGAGTGTTGGACTTGGTTAGTGAAGGCGTCGGTCATTTTGAAGTGGCAGGGTCGTGTGAAACTGAATCTCAAGTGGCAAGATCAGAAAGCACAAGAGGGCTGAATTGCCCACTGCCCGCATAATTTCACCCTAACTTAGTAAATTCCCATAAACTGGATATTCTGTGTTAAGAGGGGCAAGTTTCAATAAAGGCAAGTGGTGGACCTGGTTAATGAAGGCGTGGGCCAGTTCAAAGTGGCAGGGTCACGTGAAATTGAATCTCAAGTGGCGAGATCAAAAAACACGAGGGGGCTTTTTTGCCCACTGCCCGCATAATCTCAACCTAACCTTACAGTGACACGCTCTTCATTCTCCAGGCCACTGGAGGCCAATAAGAAGGCTTAGATATTTAAACCCAAATGGACAGTGTAAGAGTTGAATAGGTAAGGCTGCTTGGTATCCTAGCAACAGATAGGGTCTGCAGTTGGAGTGGTCAGACAGGTTTTAGGACACAATACAAGTGGAGATGGAGTCCCGGGCTAGGGATGTTTTAACCGGATAGCATTTTTCAGAGACCTCCCCGGGAGACCGGAGTAATGGGAGTAAGTGGATTTGGTCTCCCAGGCGGGAGTCAAGCGTTGTTGGAGGCAGTTTGTTGGAGTTAAAATGGTTGACCCAAGACACAAAACTAGTGGTAAGAATATTATTGTTTTATTTTCCATGTAACCCTTGGCATATAGATGCCAGGTAGTGATTTTTTAAAAAAAATATCATTACCCTTAGAATTACATGCCTCTCATTATTGGTCCCTGGGAGGAATACAGGCAGTGTCTGAGCCTGACACTGTTGGGCCACCTCGAGTAGGGTGTCTAGTGATTAAAGGCCCGAAACACCTGATGATCCGAGGTTACATTACTGATGATGTGTCCCAGTGCACACCCGGTTCGTTGAACCAAGTGGTGTCGGACCTTGATAATGAAAGGCATGGTCTAGATTAACCTGGCTTTATTATACTAGCTCATTCGCCATAGCAGTTCATATACCGTCATTTAAAATTCTGTATTCTAATATCTCCTAGTCAAACATATATATTCACTAGCTTAAAACTTAAACCTAATCTTAAAGTTTAGATGGGGTACACACCCCCACAAACCCTACTAAAGTTTAGATGGGGTACACACCCCCACAAACCCTACTAAAGTTTAGATGGGGTACACACCCCCACAAACCCTACTAAAGTTTAGATGGGGTACACACCCCCACAAACCCTATTCACTCCCCGATTAACCCTGGCTTTAGCCCCACAAACCCAAAGCACATCCTGATTGACCCTTGCTAAACCCCCATAGACAGTGTCCCGTGTCAAGAGGGGTAATTTCAACAGGAATAAGTGTTGGGTCTGATTGGTGAAGGCGTCGGCCAGTTTAAATATATCCACTAGCCTAAAATTTAAACCTAATCCTAGGGTCCAAAAGGGGCATACACCCCCACAAACCCTAGGCACTTCCTGATTAACTCTGGCTTCAGCCGTACAAACCTAAAGCACACCCTGACTGATCAACAGGGATAAGTGTTGGGCCTGGTTGGTAAAGGCGTGGGCCAGTTTAAAGTGGCAGGATCGTGTGAAACTGAATCTCTGGTGGCGAGATCAGAAAGCACAAGAGGGCTGAATTGCCCACTGCCTGTATGGTTTAAAATTTAAACCTAATCCAGATGGGGTGCACATCCCCATAAATTTTAGGCACTTCCCGATTAACTCTGGTTTTAGCCCCACAAACCCAAAGCACACCCTGATTGACCCTTGTTAAATCCCCATAGACTTAGTGCTCCGGGTCGAGAGGGGTAAATTTCAACAGGGATGAGTGTTGGACTTGGTTAGTGAAGGCGTCGGTCATTTTGAAGTGGCAGGGTCGTGTGAAACTGAATCTCAAGTGGCAAGATCAGAAAGCACAAGAGGGCTGAATTGCCCACTGCCCGCATAATTTCACCCTAACTTAGTAAATTCCCATAAACTGGATATTCTGTGTTAAGAGGGGCAAGTTTCAATAAAGGCAAGTGGTGGACCTGGTTAATGAAGGCGTGGGCCAGTTCAAAGTGGCAGGGTCACGTGAAATTGAATCTCAAGTGGCGAGATCAAAAAACACGAGGGGGCTTTTTTGCCCACTGCCCGCATAATCTCAACCTAACCTTACAGTGACACGCTCTTCATTCTCCAGGCCACTGGAGGCCAATAAGAAGGCTTAGATATTTAAACCCAAATGGACAGTGTACCTTTAAGAGTTGAATAGGTAAGGCTGCTTGGTATCCTAGCAACAGATAGGGTCTGCAGTTGGAGTGGTCAGACAGGTTTTAGGACACAATACAAGTGGAGATGGAGTCCCGGGCTAGGGATGTTTTAACCGGATAGCATTTTTCAGAGACCTCCCCGGGAGACCGGAGTAATGGGAGTAAGTGGATTTGGTCTCCCAGGCGGGAGTCAAGCGTTGTTGGAGGCAGTTTGTTGGAGTTAAAATGGTTGACCCAAGACACAAAACTAGTGGTAAGAATATTATTGTTTTATTTTCCATGTAACCCTTGGCATATAGATGCCAGGTAGTGATTTTTTAAAAAAAATATCATTACCCTTAGAATTACATGCCTCTCATTATTGGTCCCTGGGAGGAATACAGGCAGTGTCTGAGCCTGACACTGTTGGGCCACCTCGAGTAGGGTGTCTAGTGATTAAAGGCCCGAAACACCTGATGATCCGAGGTTACATTACTGATGATGTGTCCCAGTGCACACCCGGTTCGTTGAACCAAGTGGTGTCGGACCTTGATAATGAAAGGCATGGTCTAGATTAACCTGGCTTTATTATACTAGCTCATTCGCCATAGCAGTTCATATACCGTCATTTAAAATTCTGTATTCTAATATCTCCTAGTCAAACATATATATTCACTAGCTTAAAACTTAAACCTAATCTTAAAGTTTAGATGGGGTACACACCCCCACAAACCCTACTAAAGTTTAGATGGGGTACACACCCCCACAAACCCTACTAAAGTTTAGATGGGGTACACACCCCCACAAACCCTACTAAAGTTTAGATGGGGTACACACCCCCACAAACCCTATTCACTCCCCGATTAACCCTGGCTTTAGCCCCACAAACCCAAAGCACATCCTGATTGACCCTTGCTAAACCCCCATAGACAGTGTCCCGTGTCAAGAGGGGTAATTTCAACAGGAATAAGTGTTGGGTCTGATTGGTGAAGGCGTCGGCCAGTTTAAATATATCCACTAGCCTAAAATTTAAACCTAATCCTAGGGTCCAAAAGGGGCATACACCCCCACAAACCCTAGGCACTTCCTGATTAACTCTGGCTTCAGCCGTACAAACCTAAAGCACACCCTGACTGATCAACAGGGATAAGTGTTGGGCCTGGTTGGTAAAGGCGTGGGCCAGTTTAAAGTGGCAGGATCGTGTGAAACTGAATCTCTGGTGGCGAGATCAGAAAGCACAAGAGGGCTGAATTGCCCACTGCCTGTATGGTTTAAAATTTAAACCTAATCCAGATGGGGTGCACATCCCCATAAATTTTAGGCACTTCCCGATTAACTCTGGTTTTAGCCCCACAAACCCAAAGCACACCCTGATTGACCCTTGTTAAATCCCCATAGACTTAGTGCTCCGGGTCGAGAGGGGTAAATTTCAACAGGGATGAGTGTTGGACTTGGTTAGTGAAGGCGTCGGTCATTTTGAAGTGGCAGGGTCGTGTGAAACTGAATCTCAAGTGGCAAGATCAGAAAGCACAAGAGGGCTGAATTGCCCACTGCCCGCATAATTTCACCCTAACTTAGTAAATTCCCATAAACTGGATATTCTGTGTTAAGAGGGGCAAGTTTCAATAAAGGCAAGTGGTGGACCTGGTTAATGAAGGCGTGGGCCAGTTCAAAGTGGCAGGGTCACGTGAAATTGAATCTCAAGTGGCGAGATCAAAAAACACGAGGGGGCTTTTTTGCCCACTGCCCGCATAATCTCAACCTAACCCTAACCCTAACCCTAACGCGGACCCTAACCCTAACCCTAACCCTAACCCTAACCCTAACCCTAACCCTGACCCTGACCCTAACCCTAACCCTAACCCGGGCCCTAACCCTAACCCTGACCCTAACCCTAACCCGGACCCTAACCCTAACCCTAACCCTGACCCTAACCCTAACGCGGACCCTAACCCTAACCCTAACCCTGACCCTAACCCTAACGCGGACCCTAACCCTAACCCTGACCCTAACCCTAACGCGGACCCTACCCCTAACCCTAACCCTGACCCTAACCCTAACGCGGACCCTAACCCTAACCCTAACGCGGACCCTAACCCTAACCCTAACCCTAACCCTAACGCGGACCCTGACCCTGACCCTGACCCTGACCCTGATCCTAACCCTAACCCTAACCCTAACCCTAACGCGGGCCCTAACCCTAACCCTAACCCTAACGCGGGCCCTAACCCTAACCCTAACCCTAACGCGGGCCCTAACCCTAACCCTAACGCGGGCCCTAACCCTAACCCTAACCCTAACGCGGGCCCTAACCCTAACCCTAACCCTAACGCAGGCCCTAACCCTAACCCTAACCCTAACGCGGGCCCTAACCCTAACCCTAACCCTAACCCTAACCCTAACGCGGGCCCTAACCCTAACCCTAACCCTAACCCTAACCCTAACGCGGGCCCTAACCCTAACCCTAACCCTAACCCTAACGCGGGCCCTAACCCTAACCCTAACCCTAACCCTAACGCGGGCCCTAACCCTAACCCTAACCCTAACGCGGGCCCTAACCCTAACCCTAACCCTAACCCTAACGCGGGCCCTAACCCTAACCCTAACCCTAACCCTAACGCGGGCCCTAACCCTAACCCTAACCCTAACCCTAACGCGGGCCCGGACCCTGACCCTGACCCTGACCCTGACCCTGACCCTAACCCTAACCCTGGCCCTAACCCTAACGCGGGCCCTAACCCTAACCCTAACGCGGGCCCTAACCCTAACCCTAACCCTAACCCTAACCCTAACCCTAACCCGGGCCCTAACCCTAACCCTAACCCGGGCCCTAACCCTAACCCTAACCCGGGCCCTAACCCTAACCCTAACCCTAACCCTAACCCTAACCCTAACCCCAAACATATACATCCACCAGCCCTACACTCATACCTAATCCTGGTCCAAAAGGCGTTCGCACCCCCACAAACCCTAGGCACTTCCCGATTAGCCCTGGCTTCAGCCCCACAAACCCTAAGCACTCCACGATTAACCCTTGCTTAAACCCCCACAAACCCGAGATATACATCCACCAGCCCAACACTCAAACCTAATCCTAAAGTCCAAAAGGGGCACGCACCCCCACAAACCCTAGACACTTCCCGATTAGCCCTGGCTTCAGCCCCACAAACCCTAAGCACACCCCGATTAACCCTTACTAAACCCCCACAAACCGGATATCCTATGTCAAGAGGGGCAAGATTCAACAAAGGCATGTGTTGGACCTGGTTAATGAAGACGTGGGCCAGATCAAAGTGGCAGGGTCGCGTGAAACTGAATCTCAAGTGACGAGATCAAAAAGCACAAGAGGGCTGATTCGCTCACTGCCCACATAATCTCAACCTAACCTTTCAGTGACACGCTCTTCGTTCTCCCGGCTCACGAAAGGCCAATAAGAAAGCCCAGATATTCAAACCCAAACTGGTGAAAATTGGCAAAGAACCTTGAGATTAAGTCCCAGCCCCAACATAAATTAATCACCAGCAGAAGCGACAAATTTACCCACATTATATAACCTCATTATACCCACAGAACAGTGAACTAACGGGTTGAACACTACAGTCACAATAAAGCAATGTAATCTAAAAAGAGGAATAGTCTGAAGTCTCATCTAACTAGGTGTTAATGAATTAGAAATGAAAAATTAAGAGCTAAAAGAATGGGGAGGTCTAGAAACATAAAAGGACGGGGCAGAATCCTAGCAACAGCCAGGGTCTGCAGCAGAAGTGGACAAACGGGCTTTAGAACACAATGCTGAGGAGGAGCCCCCGGGGGCGGGACGTTTTAACCGGACAGCACCGCAGTTTTTTCAGAGACCCCTCAGGAGACCAGAGTGACGTGTGTAACTGGATTTGGTCTCCCTCCCAATCGGGAATCACGCTTTATTAAAGGCAATTCGCTGGAGTCGAAATCACTGACCCAAGACGCAAAACAAGTGGTAAGAACATTACTGTCTTACTTTAACGATGTGGAGGAGTAATTGGAGAGAGAGAGAGACCTAACACGTGGGCGAGTGAATGGCCCTGGTCACTACCGGAACCCCGGGATTCCGAGGGATTCCTTCTCAACCACGTTAGATTAATTTATAAAATGGTCCAGACTCTTCATCACATGAAAATTCTGGAAAAACAGATCCAACCACCGAAGGGAATCATTAAGCAAGCCCACAGACTGACCAAATTTGTTAGGCCTGCGAACCCTTCGCAAGAAACGCTTCGTAAAATTGCTGCGAATGCGGACGGTTGGGCTAAAGAAACAAGACGAATTTTAATTGGGCATTACCAGAGTAGCCTGCAAGAATTGGAACTAAAATTTATTGAATCGAATTTGATTGATCGCCTACAAGAAGCGGTCGCCAAAGCTGTAATCTGGAACAAACGAAAATTAAAAGACAAATTTCAAATCAAATTGGAGATGGCTCAGAAACATATTTTCGATCTGGTCTCGGGACCTGGGCCGGAACGGCAGGCCGCTGCGGATCGGACCCATGGGGGGCCCCAGGCCTTCCCGCTGACCACAGAGACCGCATCCCAGGGGCAGGAGGAGAACGGACCCTCGACCTCCAGGGACGGTTTCTGGGTTAGCCATGACCGGACCCGTGTCACACCCGAGCCCCGGGGAAAGACCGCCCGGTCCGTCGGCACTGGGTAAAGCGAACCGGAGCCCAGTTGTTGTACTGCGGGACGTTTTGGGACAGACACACATGCAGAGCAACACGTGCAGTGGCAGTACCGACACTGTCCACCCGAGGGCGCTGGAGCTAGTTAACCCTCGTGACGCCGATGCGGCCCCACTGCCCCTGCCGCAGAGACGGAGAAGGGGCCGAGGGCGCCCCTCCCCACCCACGAGCCCCTCTGAGAGGACGCAATCCAACCTAGCAGCGCAGGAGCCCCAGCCTGCCACCCCCACAACTTCCCCGACCCAGGACTCCGGTGAATCGGCACCCCATCCCACACCCGTACGAATGGGAGGGCAGACAAGGGGAGCCAGGGCATAAGGACCGAGCAGGTCTTCTACCCCAGCCCGAGAGTCGCAGGACAGCGGACGGACAAGAGGACAGGAACGCCTCATTTGCAACAGCCAGGGGAGTCAAATAACTAGGCATCCTAACTCTAAACAGAAAAATGTAACTTGGGAACTAAGGCCCCTTAAACCTATACTGATGTAACACTTACCCAACAGGCTGGTATATGTCTAGGGGAAAAGGAGATCCAGCCACACACCAACCCACCTCCCGTACACGCAGGTGCTGTGAGAATCGAGTTTATGCCTCGCGCCGCTCACCGTATCAACTTCACACCAAATACCGTTATGACACACACTTTATAGAATTTACTAACATTAACTAAAGAAGTATTAGGCAATACAATATATATACAAGGAAAGAAAAAAAACAAAAGGCGCCAACTTATCAAAGTTCAGTCAGTGTAGTGCACATCGTAGGAGCTCAATCAACGAATCATCCGACAGCCACGTCGTCACCGCTGGGACCACCCGGTGGTCTTACGAGCCGTCTAGCGCCAGTCGCGGTGGTCCTACGAGCAGTCCAGCGCCCGTCCAGCTTCCTCGTCCGTCTCTCCTGCCGACTCCCTTTACCCCCAAGCCCGCGCAACCCCTCCCCCCAAGTTCCCAGCCTCACAAAACACAATAACATTCCCCATTGATTAACAAATGAATACAATTACCATATCAGCCATTCTAAAGCGAAACAACGGCGAGAGAAACTTTTAACATTCCTACTCGTAACAAACCAAAGAAGCCCTTTTTAGTAACATACACCGGACATTGTACATTCTCTCCCCACCAGCAAATGCCACCCTCATGGCATTACTAGAGTTCCCCAAAGCTTCTTGCAACACACAAAACCCCACCCAGGTGCAGAAAGCAGTGACATAACTACCCAGAGCAGTAGAAATCACACTCAGTTCTCCTGGTAACACATATGTCAACCGCTCCGGGGGGCGCCTAATCCTCTGAGATCTCCATACCCCTTCTGCCCCACTGGGCTCCCTCTCCACCTGCGAACCCACTGTCTCGGACACCCCAGGTCTTCCTGACAGACCCTCACCCCCTTCCTCACGGGGGTCCTCCCTCACCTGAGATCTCTCCGGCTCATGCTCGGGCTCCACCCTCTCTCCCACCACTGTTGGCTGCCTCTCCATCTGACCCTTAAGACCTTCCCTCCTCTCACCCAATTCAGTATGGGAAGGGCCAGGAGCCTCCTCTCCTGGTACTGGAGCACCAGCGAATGGGAACAGGGGCCACTCATCTGAGTTGTCCTCTTCCGAATCAGTAGCCATTTCCGGCCGAGGGACCCGTCCCTGCTCTTCAGCAGCAGGCTCTTCCCTTTCTCTGCGCCCTCGCAGAGTCCTTGTACTAGGCGTAACCTCCCACTCTGGCTCCGTATCCACCTGCACCGCTTGACCCAGCGGCAGCAGGTGATTCCGATGGAGTACCTTGATAGGCCCTTTCCCATCCTCAGGTTTCACCCAGTAAACTGGCAGGTTTGACATCTGGTTCTCTATTACATAGGGGCTGGCCGCCCATCGATCTGCCAACTTGTGCTTACCAGGGAGTCCCAAATTCCGTAAAAGGACCCGGTCGCCCGGCAATAATTGAACAAACTTCACCTTTCGATCATACCGCATCTTATTCCTCTGATTTTGTTTGGTAGCCGCCGCCTCGGCCAACTCGTACGCCCGCTGTAACTCCCTCTTCATGTCGGACACATACTTTAGATGGGACTTTCCGGGTAATTCACCCACTTCACCCCCAAAACACGTCAATGGGCAACCTCGCTTCCCGCCCGAACATCAGATAATCGGGCGAATATCCTGTAGCATCATTGCGAGTACAATTGTAACAGTGAACCAATTGTCCAATATGACGACTCCACCTACTTTTCTGCCCAATCTCCAGCGTCCCGAGCATATCCAACAGGGTCTGGTTGAACCTCTCTGGCTGCGGATCTCCCTGTGGGTGATACAGGGTAGTCCTGGATTTCTCAACCCCAAGCATAGTCAGTAATTCATGGATAAGGCGGCTTTCAAAGTCCCACCCCTGATCGTTATAGATTCGCCTGGGAAGGCCGTAATGAACAAAATACTTCTCCCATAACACCTTCGCCACTGTCGTCGCCTTCTGATCCTTAGTGGGAAATGCCTGAGCATAGCGAGTGTAATGATCGGTGATGACTAAGACATTCGTGGTGTTGCTGGTGTCAGGCTCAATCGACAGAAAATTCATACATACCAGGTCCAGCGGTCCCACACTCTGCAAGTGCGACAGTGGAGCCGCCAACGTGGGCAGGGTCTTCCTCCGGATGCAACGACTGCAGCCCCTACAGTATTCTTCGACTTCCCCCCTCATCCGGGGCCAGTAGAACCAATCTTTGAGTAATCCATAGGTCTTTTCCACCTCCAAGTGTCCAGAATCATCATGTAGGGCCTGGAGTACAGCCTGCCGATACTCCTCCGGCAGGACCAGTTGCCAACAGTGGGGTTGGTCCGGAGGCGCCGTTACCCGGTACAAAATTTGGTTTTTTAACTTCAACCGATACCACTCCTTCAACAACAGGGGCACGAATGGGTGTTTCGCCTTCTCAGCCAACGCCCCATCCCCCCTCTCGACCGCTCTCCACACTGTGCCAATGCCCGGGTCATTTTGCTGAGCAGCTGCCACTTCCCCCGGACTCAGTTCCGGCAATTGTTTAGTCCGCAGTGCGGTCAGGTCACAGTAAGCTAGGGGTATGGCATCGTCAAAACCCCCCAAATGGTCCACGGCTCGTTCCAGCCTCCCTCTTCCCTCGGCCTTCACGGTGATAGCAAACTGACACATCGCCTTCACTCCAGGGGCAGGGACACTCTCCCACTCCTCGTCCTTCTCCTGTTCCCCCGGCTCCCGACGAGACAAAGCATCCGCATCGACATTCTTGCTTCCGGGCCGGTACCTCAGGCTGAAATCATATACCGACAAGGCCGCCAGCCACCGATGTCCTGTGGCATCCAGCTTCGCCGAAGTCAAAATATAAGTGAGAGGATTGTTATCCGTTCGCACCTCAAACTTGGCTCTGTACAGGTAATCGCCCAACTTGTCCACCACCGCCCACTTCAGCGCCAGGAACTCCAACTTGTGAGTGGGATAGTTTCTCTCCGATGGCGACAAGCTTCGGCTGACAAAGGCTACCGGCCTCAATGCTTTGCCATGCTCCTGGTACAGAACAGCCCCGAGACCCTCTCGACTGGCATCCGTGTGCAGCACATATGGCTTCTGGGGATCGGCAAAAGCCAACACCGGGGCCTGGGTCAGTGCCCTTTTCAAAGATCAGAACGCCTCTTCACATTGATCATCCCATCTCGAGCCAAAAGGTTCCGCCGGGTTCCAGTATCCTCCAGCATCCTGCCTCTGGTCCCCTGTCCTTTTCTTTCCCACCGGGGGATAGCCACACAACAGCTGAGTCAACGGGTGACACACTTTGGCGTATCCTTTCACAAATCGCCAGTAATACCCACAGAACCCCAAAAATGAGCGCAGAGCGCCCACTTTCTGGGGTCTCGGCCAGGTGGTCACGGCCTCTATCTTGGTTGGATCAGTAGCCACACCCTCTCGTGAAATGATATGGCCAACGTAGCTAACCGACGACTTGCAGAACTGGCATTTGTCCAGGGAAAGCTTCAACCCTTCTTCATTAAGCCGGCCCAACACCTTCAACAGCCTCTCCTCATGTTCCTCCAAAGTCGATCCAAACACTATCAAATCGTCCAGGTACACCAGCACCTCTAACAGATTAATATCCCCCACAGTTCTCTCCATGAGCCTCTGGAAGGTGGGGCATTCGTTCGAACTGAAAGAACCCCAGCGGGCAGATAAAAGCGGTCTTCTCTTTATCGCCTGGACTCATCGGGATCTGGTAATACCCACTTCTTAAATCCAGCACACTGAACCACTTAGCACCGCTCAGGCAGGCCAGCGCATCCTCGACTCTTGGGACAGTATATTGATCAGGGACAGTTCGCCGATTCAACGTCCCGTAGTCAACACACATGCGCACTCGCCCATTCTTCTTCCGTGCCACCACTATTGGGGACGCATAAGGACTTCGGGGCTCAGCTATGATTCCGGCCTCCTTCAACGTGCACAAGTGCTGCCGCACGTCCTCAACATCTGCCGGAGCCAGCCGCCGGGATCTCTCTCTGAACGGGGTGTCCTCCGTCACCCGAATGGTGTGGCGAGTGCTTTTGGAGCAGCCAACATCAAACTCGCCCCGAGAAAAAACAGCTTCCATCTTCAGCATCTTCTCCACTAGCCTGTGTTTCCACTCCGGCGACACAGGGGAATCCCCGAAGTTAAAGACTTCAGCGGTCAGCTCCCTTCGATGCTCCGATCCCTCCCCGTTAGGGGTCCTCACTGGTGCGCTAGACATTACCGTCACCGGGAACAGATGTGCCAGCGGCATTCCCCTCTTAAAGGTGATGTCTCTTGCCGTGGTGTTCCTGACACTTATAGCTATACGCCTCGCATGTACCACCCCTGGTCTCTGCACTTCGGGCCTCACCAGCGCCCCCGCCGGAAATCGTGTCTCCCCTTCAAGATTGTCCGGGGCGTCTACTAACAGGGCTTCACCCGTCGGCACTCCTGGGAATCTGGGGGTCCCCATCACTAGTGCTACCTCCCCGGGTCGGATCACCTTGGGCCTCGCCTGCGTACACCACACCGTCCCTCGTTTCCACTCCGGGTCCAGTCCGAGGGAGGCAACCCCTTCTTTGAACACTGCTCGAAACACTGGATGCACCGAGAGGGTCTCCAGAAAGTCTTCCCCCGCTTTCTCCTTACAAGCTCCCAGGAGCCGTCGCACAACAGGGGAATTAGTCCCCACCAGGAGGGCAGCACCACCGGTTTCCACCGGGTCAGGACACACCAACACGAACGTCTCAATAGCTCCGGACACTCCCACATCGCCCTCCGAGAACTCCAATCTCACCGATAGGTACCCATCGTACGGGTAGTCACCCTCACTCACACCCCAAATCTGCAGGGTGTCAAATGGGGTTACGGTCAAATGCTTTAGATATTGGTTGTAGAAAGACCGGTACAATAAGGTCACCTGCGATCCCGTATCCAGAACGGCTTTTGCGTAAACTCCCTCTATCCGTAGACCCACACTGGCACGGGGTCCTACCAGCCCATCTGGAATAGAGTTGTGGGCACCCGGTGGTCCCCTGGCTGATCTCTGGCAACGGGTTCCTCCAGAGGCTCCAGTCCGTTCCCTCACTGAGCCTCTCCTAAGTTTCCCGACACCTCCCCCTTCTTAGTCGCAGGGGGGCTTGTCCTCCGCGGAACTCCTGGTCTCTCACAATCCCACCTAAAGTGTCCCTCCTCTCCACAGCTATAGCACACCCTCAGCCGCCCACAGTCCAGCCTGAAATGCCCCTCTTTCCCACAGTTAAAGCACACGCTGCCTGCCGCCCCTCCTCTCCCAGGATGACTCCCACTCCCAATCCACGGCACTGGTCGCCCCTGAGAGTGGGTACCTCCCCTGTCCCTCCCCTCCAGAGGGGATTCTCTACCCCTCAGTGGGTTGTCATTCCTCCACCCAGCCACCACTTCCTGTATCGCTGAGGATCGCTCCCGTAGGCCCGCGACCCTTTTCCGCCTCAACGCTCTCTCTTCGTCCCGCACCTCTCTAGTCAGTTGCCCGAAGGATGGAGGGGGGCCTTTCCTATAAGCCTGCCGAATAGTCCACGCCACCTTGTCCTCCTCCAGAGAGCCACTGAATAACTGACTCATCCTCACGCTAGCCATGTCAGGTGCCTTCACTACCCCCCGGCGCCGCAGCCCCGAGAGCATCCCCTCCATCCTAAATATGTACTCGGAGAGCTTTTCCCCTCTCCATTGTTCCAGGCGTTGGAACTCTGCTAAAAGCAGCCAGGGTTCCCCTGACAACCCAAACGCTCCCTCCAAAACTTCTATACATTCCTCCACTGAGGCCCCAGACTTTTTAGCTTTCAACTCCCGAACTGTTTTGGCTGCTAAACCCCTCAAACTTCCCACCAATCACTGCCGCTTCTCCTCCTCCGAGCCTGGCCACTCCTCTAACATCAAGGACGTATGCTCGATCCAGGTCTCATAGTCTACCTTCCCGTCCAGAGTAGGCTTGGCTCCGGAGAACACCCCCAGCTTCAGCCGTGGCCTCTCGGCCACTCCCACCAGGGAGTTAAGTGCGGCTGCCAGCTCGGAGGCTTCCACCCTACCTGGGGAGCGGGGCCTAGTCACGACTCCCTCCTCCCTCCTCCCTTTGCTAGGGCCTGCCACCTCTCTGGGGTTTTCCTCTAGCTCTAGCTCCTCCTCCGATGTCTCCTCAGCCTCATCCTCGGAGAGAGTGTGGAGCCCCCACAGCCCCTCCTCCCCCGGTACACTGACCGTCGCCGGCAGTTCCAACATCCTGACGTCAGCACTCGTACTAACCAACACCCAGCTAGACTCCATCTCTTTACCACACCGTCTAGCTACCAATTCTACCTGCCCCATACCTTTCACCAAACTTAACCCCCGCACTACCGCGTCTCCCGAAACTCGAAAATCCACTCCGCTCACTACGCATGCGTACTGTACCGGTACACCTTCAAATCCGCACCAGTGAACAATTTTATCTCTGTCCATCTTCGCTCACTACCTGCGCGATTCCACAGCCCCCTGACAATCCAATCCGGGACGAGCACCCCACAATTGTAACACTTACCCAACAGGCTGGTATATGTCTAGGGGAAAAGGAGATCCAGCCACACACCAACCCACCTCCCGTACACGCAGGTGCTGTGAGAATCGAGTTTATGCCTCGCGCCGCTCACCGTATCAACTTCACGTTATGAAGTTCAAATACCGTTATGACATACACTTTATAGAATTTACTAACATTAACTAAAGAAGTATTAGGCAATACAATATATATATATACAAGGAAAGAAAAAAACAAAAGGCGCCAACTTATCAAAGTTCAGTCAGTGTAGTGCACATCGTAGGAGCTCAATCAACGAATCATCCGACAGCCACGTCGTCATCCCTGGGACCACACGGTGGTCTTACGAGCCGTCCAGCGCCCGTCCACCTTCCTGGTCTGTCTCTCCTGCCGACTCCCTTTACCCCCAAGCCCGCGCAACCCCTCCCCCCAAGTTCCCAGCCTCACAAAACACAATAACATTCCCCATTGATTAACAAATGAATACAATTACCATATCAGCCATTCTAAAGCGAAACAACGGTGAGAGAAACATTTAACAGACAAAGAAACATTCCTACTCGTAACAAACCAAAGAAGCCCTTTTTAGTAACATACACCGGACATTGTACACTGATTATAGGGGACTCTAACATTTCCAGGATCAAAAGATGCCCCAATAAGAATATTCAATTGGACAGCTTTCCGGGGGCCAAATTCGTCCATGCCACGGCTATCTTGGAAAAGTTAGAGCCACAGCTAGAAATTAAGAAGGTTATCCTTTCCTTTGGAATAAACAACAGGTCCCATAAACCAACAACAGCTTCAGCAACTACTGAGAATGGCCAGCATTAAATTTCCCCATGCCAGTATCTGGGTGCCAGAATTAAACTTTATAGCCACAGTTTGACAGAGGCAGAACAAGCAACCCTGGGCCAACTAAACGAGGTTATTAGAACTAAGAATCATATCCCTGCAATCCCGGCGAGGCAGTTTAAGGTAGACACAGACCATACCCATTGGACAGAGAGCACAGCCCAGGCAATAGTCAAGAGGTGGATGCAGTCTTTAAACTGGAGTGGAGACAAAGCCAAGAGAGGCAGGGTCCACGACGGGGAGAGGCCATCGTGAACCTCTCCCGTACATTCACCCCTACAGAAACCCAGCAAAAAGTTCTGAACGGGCCTGACTTTTGAACCGACTGCAAAACTCCATAAGGAGCAGATTGAGAGGGACATGAACAAGTTCTATAGGAGACTGGTACTCGTCGACTATTTCGGTGAGTCAGAACGTAGAAAGACCCCTTTCACCCCTCCCTCGAACTGGATGCCCAAGAGAAGGTACAGGTCCGAAGCTATTTTAGAATTTAAGAGCACACTGGGTGAGATAATAGAGAGGGAGAGGGAAGTACAGGATAAGCCCAATCTAACCAGGAAGGAGAGAGCAGCCCTGACAGAACTGAGGGAAAACATGGACATTGTTATCAAACCAGCGGATAAAGGGAGCAGCATAGTTATCATGGACAAACAGCAATACCTATTTGAAGCACACAGACAATTAAACAACACAGAGCACTACACGAAACTAAAGGAACCCATATATTGGGAAACACACACAGAAATTGGGAACATTTTGCAAAAACTGGAAAGGACTGGGTACCTCAAAGGGAAGCAAGTAGAGTACCTGACTGGGATGCAGCCACGGGCGAGAAAGTTTTATATCCTTCCCAAAATACACAAGAACCCAGACTCGTGGACTGTTCCGGGGGAAATTCCACCCGGTACGCCCATCGTGTCAGACTGCAGCAGTGAGTCATACGGGATAGCGGAGTTCATTGATGCCTGCCTTAATCCACTCTCACAGAAACACCCCAGCTACATCAAGGACACGTATCACTTTGTCCGGATAGTCAATTCCATGTCAGTGCCCCCTGGGGCCATACTCTTCACCATGGACATCGAAAGCCTGTACACCAATATTGAAACGGACAGGGGTATAGAGGCAGTGAGGGACATCCTACGGAGGAACCCTCAGCTAGGGAGACCGGACGAGGCCTTGCTAGAACTCCTTCACCTCAGCCTGACTAAAAATGACTTTGAATTCGATGGTAAATTCTACCTACAAGTCAAGGGCACAGCAATGGGAAAGAAGTTTGCTCCAGCCTATGCCAATATATACATGGCTGGGTGGGAGGAAACAGTCTATCCAGAGTGCCCTAAAAAACCCATGTGTCTCTATAGATACCTGGATGACATCTGGGGAGTGTGGACACACTCAGAGGGGGAATTAGAGGAATTTATTCAAATCCTAAACACTCATCACCCATCCATTAAGGTTAAAGCTATAACAGATAAGGAGAAGATTGACTTCCTGGACACCACAGTGTTTAAACTAGCACCAGAAAGTGGCAACCGAAAACTAGCTACCAAGGTATTCTTTAAAACCACAGACACACACACCCTCCTACACACAGGGAGCCACCATCCCAAACACACCTTCAGAGGCATTGTCAAGGGACAGCTGACCCGGTTTCACCGCATTTGCACTAGGCCGGAGGACTTCCACCAGGCCACAACCATCCTCTTCTCTGCACTTAGACACAGGGGCTACAGCAGAAGGAGACTTAGGCACATTAAATCTGACTTTCTGAAAAGTATCACAAATCCCCGACCACAGAACATCACAACACGGAAACTACCCTTGATAACGGGATACAGTGGGATGGCAGTGAATATTCACAGGATGGTCAAAACACGCTTTGAGCAACTGAAAACGGAAGTGGGGACACTGGGACAATACACCATTGTCTCAGCCTTCAAAAGGGGTAGGAATCTGAAAGACATACTAGTCAGTACCAAAGTACGAGCAGCGCCAAACTGTGAGGTGGGAAACTGCAGGGCATGCATATACCTGAGAATTTCAAAAAGCATACACAACAGAGCCACAGGAAAGTGGGCCGAGATAGAGCAGAGGATAACTTGTGAACAAAAGAATGTAGTATATGCCATCCTGTGCACAGAATGCCATATTATATACATCGGGGAGACGGGCAACAGCTTGAGAACCAGACTCACGGGACACCTCAGTAACATCAGAAGGGGAAACCAAAACAGACCAGTTAGCAGGCACTTCCAGGAGCATGGGACGTACCCCTTAAAAATATTAGGCCTGGAAACTAACATAAACTGGTCAAACGCCCAAAGAAAACTAGCAGAGAGGAGATGGATTGAAACACTGCATACTTATTCTCCGTACGGCCTAAATGAGGCCTAAAAAGCTAGGCTGCCCTGAAACTAACATCTTCACGACCCGTAAATACGGATGCTCTTCTCGCCAGGGGGCTAAACTCACCCCACACCACCAGTTATATACCCTTTAAAATAGCATTACCCTCAGAATTACATGCCTTTCATTGTCTGGTCCAGGGGAAATACACAAACCAAGCCTGATCAGCTTTGGTGGGGCCACTTCGGGGAGGGTGTATGATGATTAAAGGCCCGAAACACCTGATGATCCGTGGGTGCATCACTGACGATGTGTCCCACTGCACACCCGGTTCGTTGAACCAAGTGGGACCGGACCACGACAATGAAAGGTATGGACCAGATTAACCGGACTTCCCTATATAAGCCTAGCCTCCAATACCAGCTCATACTCAAAACTCGGCAGCCTAACCTCTCCCAGCCAAACATATACATCCACCAGGCCTACACTCAAACCTAATCCTAAAGTCCAAAAGGGGCACACACACCCCCACAAACCCTAGACACTTCCTGATTAGCCCGGGCTTCAGCCCCACAAACCCTAAGCACACCCCGATTAACCCTTGCTAAACCCCCACAAACCGATATGTACATCCACCGGTCCAACACTCAAACCTAATCCTAAAGTCCAAAAGGGGCACACACCCCCACAAACCCTAGGCACTTCCCGATTAGCCCTGGCTTCAGCCCCACAAACCCTAAACACACCCCGATTAACCCTTGCTCTCCCAGCCAAACATATACATCCACCAGGCCTGCACTCAAACCTAATCCTAAAGTCCAAAAGGGGCACACACACCCCCACAAACCCTAAGTATACCCTGATTAATACTGGTTTAAATCCCCATAAACGGGATATTCTGTGTTAAGAGGGGCAAGTTTCAATAAAGGCAAGTGTTGGACCTGGTTAATGAAGGCGTGGGCCAGTTCAAAGTGGCAGGGTCGCGTGAAATTGAATCTCAAGTGGCGAGATCAAAAAGCACGAGGGGGCTTTTTTGCCTACTGCCCGCATAATCTCAACCTAACCCTAACCCTAACCCTAACCCTAACCCTAACGCGGACCCTAACCCTAACGCGGACCCTAACCCTAACGCGGACCCTAACCCTAACGCGGACCCTAACCCTAACGCGGACCCTAACCCTAACGCGGACCCTAACCCTAACCCTAACCCTAACCCTAACCCTAACCCTAATGCGGACCCTAACCCTAACCCTAACCCTAATGCGGGCCCTAACCCTAACCCTAACCCTAACCCTAACCCTAATGCGGGCCCTAACCCTAACCCTAACCCTAACCCTAACCCTAACCCTAACCCTAATGTGGGGGCCCTAACCCTAACCCTAACCCTGACCCTAACCCTAACCCTAATGCGGGACCCTAACCCTAACCCTAACCCTAACCCTAACCCTAACCCTAATGCGGGACCCTAACCCTAACCCTAACCCTAACCCTAATGTGGGGGCCCTAACCCTAACCCTAACCCTAATTTGTGGGGGGACCCTAACCCTAACCCTAACACTAATGTGGGACCCTAACCCTGACCCTGACCCTGACCCTGACCCTAACCCTAACCCTAAACCCTAACCCTAACCCTAACCCTAACCCTAACCCTAACCCACACCCCCACAAACCCTACTAAAGTTTAGATGGGGTACACACCCCCACAAACCCTACTAAAGTTTAGTTGGGGTACACACCCCCACAAACCCTATTCACTCCCCGATTAACCCTGGCTTTAGCCCCACAAACCCAAAGCACATCCTGATTGACCCTTGCTAAACTCCCATAGACAGTGTCCCGTGTCAAGAGGGGTAATTTCAACAGGAATAAGTGTTGGGTCTGATTGGTGAAGGCGTCGGCCAGTTTAAATATATCCACTAGCCTAAAATTTAAACCTAATCCTAAGGTCCAAAAGGGGCATACACCCCCACAAACCCTAGGAACTCTGGCTTCAGCCGTACAAACCTAAAGCACACCCTGACTGATCAACAGGGATAAGTGTTGGGCCTGGTTGGTAAAGGCGTGGGCCAGTTTAAAGTGGCAGGATCGTGTGAAACTGAATCTCTGGTGGTGAGATCAGAAAGCACAAGAGGGCTGAATTGCCCACTGCCTGTATGGTTTAAAATTTAAACCTAATCCAGATGGGGTGCACATCCCCATAAATTTTAGGCACTTCCCGATTAACTCTGGTTTTAGCCCCACAAACCCAAAGCACACCCTGATTGACCCTTGTTAAATCCCCATAGACCTAGTGCTTCGGGTCGAGAGGGGTAAATTTCAACGGGGATGAGTGTTGGACTTGGTTAGTGAAGGCGTCGGTCATTTTGAAGTGGCAGGGTTGTGTGAAACTGAATCTCAAGTGGCAAGATCAGAAAGCACAAGAGGGCTGAATTGCCCACTGCCCGCATAATTTCACCCTAACTTAGTAAATTCCCACAAACTGGATATTCTGTGTTAAGAGGGGCAAGTTTCAATAAAGGCAAGTGGTGGACCTGGTTAATGAAGGCGTGGGCCAGTTCAAAGTGGCAGGGTCACGTGAAATTGAATCTCAAGTGGCGAGATCAAAAAACACGAGGGGGCTTTTTTGCCCACTGCCCGCATAATCTCAACCTAACCCTAACCCTAACCCTAACCCTAACCCTAACCCTAACCCACACCCCCACAAACCCTACTAAAGTTTAGATGGGGTACACACCCCCACAAACCCTACTAAAGTTTAGATGGGGTACACTCCCCCACAAACCCTATTCACTCCCCGATTAACCCTGGCTTTAGCCCCACAAACCCAAAGCACATCCTGATTGACCCTTGCTAAACTCCCATAGACAGTGTCCCGTGTCAAGAGGGGTAATTTCAACAGGAATAAGTGTTGGGTCTGATTGGTGAAGGCGTCGGCCAGTTTAAATATATCCACTAGCCTAAAATTTAAACCTAATCCTAAGGTCCAAAAGGGGCATACACCCCCACAAACCCTAGGAACTCTGGCTTCAGCCGTACAAACCTAAAGCACACCCTGACTGATCAACAGGGATAAGTGTTGGGCCTGGTTGGTAAAGGCGTGGGCCAGTTTAAAGTGGCAGGATCGTGTGAAACTGAATCTCTGGTGGAGAGATCAGAAAGCACAAGAGGGCTGAATTGCCCACTGCCTGTATGGTTTAAAATTTAAACCTAATCCAGATGGGGTGCACATCCCCATAAATTTTAGGCACTTCCCGATTAACTCTGGTTTTAGCCCCACAAACCCAAAGCACACCCTGATTGACCCTTGTTAAATCCCCATAGACCTAGTGCTCCGGGTCGAGAGGGGTAAATTTCAACAGGGATGAGTGTTGGACTTGGTTAGTGAAGGCGTCGGTCATTTTGAAGTGGCAGGGTCGTGTGAAACTGAATCTCAAGTGGCAAGATCAGAAAGCACAAGAGGGCTGAATTGCCCACTGCCCGCATAATTTCACCCTAACTTAGTAAATTCCCATAAACTGGATATTCTGTGTTAAGAGGGGCAAGTTTCAATAAAGGCAAGTGGTGGACCTGGTTAATGAAGACGTAGGCCAGTTCAAAGTGGCAGGGTCACGTGAAATTGAATCTCAAGTGGCGAGATCAAAAAACACAAGGGGGCTTTTTTGCCCACTGCCCGCATAATCTCAACCTAACCTTACAGTGACACGCTCTTCATTCTCCAGGGCATGGGAGGCCAATAAGAAAAAAAGCCCAGATATTTAAACCCAAATGGACAGTGTACCTTTAAGAGTTGAATAAGTAAGGCTGCTCGGTATCCTAGCGACAGATAGGGTCTGCAGTTGGAGTGGTCAGATAGGTTTTAGGACACAATAAAAGTGGAGATGGAGTCCCGGGCTAGGGACGTTTTAACCGGATAGCATTTTTCAGAGACCTCCCCGGGAGACCGGAGTGATGGGAGTAAGTGGATTTGGTCTCCCAGGTGGGAGTCAAGTGTTGTTGAAGGCAGTTTGTTGGAGTTAAAATGGTTGACCCAAGACACAAAACTAGCGGTAAGAATATTATTGTTTTATTTTCCATGTAACCCTTGGCATATAGATGCCAGGTAGTGATTTTTTTAAAAAATATCATTACCCTTAGAATTACATGCCTCTCATTATTGGTCCCTGGGAGGAATACAGGCAGTGTCTGAGCCTGACACTGTTGGGCCACCTCGAGTAGGGTGTCTAGTGATTAAAGGCCCGAAACACCTGATGATCCGAGGTTACATTACTGATGATGTGTCCCAGTGCACACCCGGTTCGTTGAACCAAGTGGTGTCGGACCTTGATAATGAAAGGCATGGTCCAGATTAACCTGGCTTTATTATACTAGCTCATTCGCCATAGCAGTTCATGTACTGTCATTTAAAATTCTGTATTCTAATATCTCCTAGTCAAACATATATATTCACTAGCTTAAAACTTAAACCTAATCTTAAAGTTTAGATGGGGTACACACCCCAACAAACCCTACTAAAGTTTAGATGGGGTACACACCCCCACAAACCCTACTAAAGTTTAGATGGGGTACACACCCCCACAAACCCTACTAAAGTTTAGATGGGGTACACACCCCCACAAACCCTATTCACTCCCCGATTAACCCTGGCTTTAGCCCCACAAACCCAAAGCACATCCTGATTGACCCTTGCTAAACCCCCATAGACAGTGTCCCGTGTCAAGAGGGGTAATTTCAACAGGAATAAGTGTTGGGTCTGATTGGTGAAGGCGTCGGCCAGTTTAAATATATCCACTAGCCTAAAATTTAAACCTAATCCTAAGGTCCAAAAGGGGCATACACCCCCACAAACCCTAGGAACTCTGGCTTCAGCCGTACAAACCTAAAGCACACCCTGACTGATCAACAGGGATAAGTGTTGGGCCTGGTTGGTAAAGGCGTGGGCCAGTTTAAAGTGGCAGGATCGTGTGAAACTGAATCTCTGGTGGCGAGATCAGAAAGCACAAGAGGGCTGAATTGCCCACTGCCTGTATGGTTTAAAATTTAAACCTAATTCAGATGGGGTGCACATCCCCATAAATTTTAGGCACTTCCCGATTAACTCTGGTTTTAGCCCCACAAACCCAAAGCACACCCTGATTGACCCTTGTTAAATCCCCATAGACCTAGTGCTCCGGGTCGAGAGGGGTAAATTTCAACAGGGATGAGTGTTGGACTTGGTTAGTGAAGGCGTCGGTCATTTTGAAGTGGCAGGGTCGTGTGAAACTGAATCTCAAGTGGCAAGATCAGAAAGCACAAGAGGGCTGAATTGCCCACTGCCCGCATAATTTCACCCTAACTTAGTAAATTCCCATAAACTGGATATTCTGTGTTAAGAGGGGCAAGTTTCAATAAAGGCAAGTGGTGGACCTGGTTAATGAAGGCGTGGGCCAGTTCAAAGTGGCAGGGTCACGTGAAATTGAATCTCAAGTGGCGAGATCAAAAAACACGAGGGGGCTTTTTTGCCCACTGCCCGCATAATCTCAACCTAACCTTACAGTGACACGCTCTTCATTCTCCAGGCCACTGGAGGCCAATAAGAAGGCTTAGATATTTAAACCCAAATGGACAGTGTACCTTTAAGAGTTGAATAGGTAAGGCTGCTTGGTATCCTAGCAACAGATAGGGTCTGCAGTTGGAGTGGTCAGACAGGTTTTAGGACACAATAAAAGTGGAGATGGAGTCCCGGGCTAGGGATGTTTTAACCGGATAGCATTTTTCAGAGAGCTCCCCGGGAGACCGGAGTGATGGGAGTAAGTGGATTTGGTCTCCCAGGCGGGAGTCAAGCGTTGTTGGAGGCAGTTTGTTGGAGTTAAAATGGTTGACCCAAGACACAAAACTAGTGGTAAGAATGTTATTGTTTTATTTTCCATGTAACCCTTGGCATATAGATGCCAGGTAGTGATTTTTAAAAAAAAATATCATTACCCTTAGAATTACATGCCTCTCATTATTGGTCCCTGGGAGGAATACAGGCAGTGTCTGAGCCTGACACTGTTGGGCCACCTCGAGTAGGGTGTCTAGTGATTAAAGGCCCGAAACACCTGATGATCCGAGGTTACATTACTGATGATGTGTCCCAGTGCACACCCGGTTCGTTGAACCAAGTGGTGTCGGACCTTGATAATGAAAGGCATGGTCCAGATTAACCTGGCTTTATTATACTAGCTCATTCGCCATAGCAGTTCATATACCGTCATTTAAAATTCTGTATTCTAATATCTCCTAGTCAAACATATATATTCACTAGCTTAAAACTTAAACCTAATCTTAAAGTTTAGATGGGGTACACACCCCCACAAACCCTACTAAAGTTTAGATGGGGTACACACCCCCACAAACCCTACTAAAGTTTAGATGGGGTACACACCCCCACAAACCCTACTAAAGTTTAGATGGGGTACACACCCCCACAAACCCTATTCACTCCCCGATTAACCCTGGCTTTAGCCCCACAAACCCAAAGCACATCCTGATTGACCCTTGCTAAACCCCCATAGACAGTGTCCCGTGTCAAGAGGGGTAATTTCAACAGGAATAAGTGTTGGGTCTGATTGGTGAAGGCGTCGGCCAGTTTAAATATATCCACTAGCCTAAAATTTAAACCTAATCCTAAGGTCCAAAAGGGGCATACACCCCCACAAACCCTAGGCACTTCCTGATTAACTCTGGCTTCAGCCGTACAAACCTAAAGCACACCCTGACTGATCAACAGGGATAAGTGTTGGGCCTGGTTGGTAAAGGCGTGGGCCAGTTTAAAGTGGCAGGATCGTGTGAAACTGAATCTCTGGTGGCGAGATCAGAAAGCACAAGAGGGCTGAATTGCCCACTGCCTGTATGGTTTAAAATTTAAACCTAATTCAGATGGGGTGCACATCCCCATAAATTTTAGGCACTTCCCGATTAACTCTGGTTTTAGCCCCACAAACCCAAAGCACACCCTGATTGACCCTTGTTAAATCCCCATAGACCTAGTGCTCCGGGTCGAGAGGGGTAAATTTCAACAGGGATGAGTGTTGGACTTGGTTAGTGAAGGCGTCGGTCATTTTGAAGTGGCAGGGTCGTGTGAAACTGAATCTCAAGTGGCAAGATCAGAAAGCACAAGAGGGCTGAATTGCCCACTGCCCGCATAATTTCACCCTAACTTAGTAAATTCCCATAAACTGGATATTCTGTGTTAAGAGGGGCAAGTTTCAATAAAGGCAAGTGGTGGACCTGGTTAATGAAGGCGTGGGCCAGTTCAAAGTGGCAGGGTCACGTGAAATTGAATCTCAAGTGGCGAGATCAAAAAACACGAGGGGGCTTTTTTGCCCACTGCCCGCATAATCTCAACCTAACCCTAACCCACACCCCCACAAACCCTACTAAAGTTTAGATGGGGTACACACCCCCACAAACCCTACTAAAGTTTAGATGGGGTACACTCCCCCACAAACCCTATTCACTCCCCGATTAACCCTGGCTTTAGCCCCACAAACCCAAAGCACATCCTGATTGACCCTTGCTAAACTCCCATAGACAGTGTCCCGTGTCAAGAGGGGTAATTTCAACAGGAATAAGTGTTGGGTCTGATTGGTGAAGGCGTCGGCCAGTTTAAATATATCCACTAGCCTAAAATTTAAACCTAATCCTAAGGTCCAAAAGGGGCATACACCCCCACAAACCCTAGGAACTCTGGCTTCAGCCGTACAAACCTAAAGCACACCCTGACTGATCAACAGGGATAAGTGTTGGGCCTGGTTGGTAAAGGCGTGGGCCAGTTTAAAGTGGCAGGATCGTGTGAAACTGAATCTCTGGTGGTGAGATCAGAAAGCTCAAGAGGGCTGAATTGCCCACTGCCTGTATGGTTTAAAATTTAAACCTAATCCAGATGGGGTGCACATCCCCATAAATTTTAGGCACTTCCCGATTAACTCTGGTTTTAGCCCCACAAACCCAAAGCACACCCTGATTGACCCTTGTTAAATCCCCATAGACCTAGTGCTCCGGGTCGAGAGGGGTAAATTTCAACAGGGATGAGTGTTGGACTTGGTTAGTGAAGGCGTCGGTCATTTTGAAGTGGCAGGGTCGTGTGAAACTGAATCTCAAGTGGCAAGATCAGAAAGCACAAGAGGGCTGAATTGCCCACTGCCCGCATAATTTCACCCTAACTTAGTAAATTCCCATAAACTGGATATTCTGTGTTAAGAGGGGCAAGTTTCAATAAAGGCAAGTGGTGGACCTGGTTAATGAAGACGTAGGCCAGTTCAAAGTGGCAGGGTCATGTGAAATTGAATCTCAAGTGGCGAGATCAAAAAACACGAGGGGGCTTTTTTGCCCACTGCCCGCATAATCTCAACCTAACCTTACAGTGACACGCTCTTCATTCTCCAGGGCATGGGAGGCCAATAAGAAAAAAAGCCCAGATATTTAAACCCAAATGGACAGTGTACCTTTAAGAGTTGAATAAGTAAGGCTGCTTGGTATCCTAGCAACAGATAGGGTCTGCAGTTGGAGTGGTCAGACAGGTTTTAGGACACAATAAAAGTGGAGATGGAGTCCCGGGCTAGGGATGTTTTAACCGGATAGCATTTTTCAGAGACCTCCCCGGGAGACCGGAGTGATGGGAGTAAGTGGATTTGGTCTCCCAGGCGGGAGTCAAGCGTTGTTGGAGGCAGTTTGTTGGAGTTAAAATGGTTGACCAAGACACAAAACTAGTGGTAAGAATATTATTGTTTTATTTTCCATGTAACCCTTGGCATATAGATGCCAGGTAGTGATTTTTTTAAAAAAATATCATTACCCTTAGAATTACATGCCTCTCATTATTGGTCCCTGGGAGGAATACAGGCAGTGTCTGAGCCTGACACTGTTGGGCCACCTCGAGTAGGGTGTCTAGTGATTAAAGGCCCGAAACACCTGATGATCCGAGGTTACATTACTGATGATGTGTCCCAGTGCACACCCGGTTCGTTGAACCAAGTGGTGTCGGACCTTGATAATGAAAGGCATGGTCCAGATTAACCTGGCTTTATTATACTAGCTCATTCGCCATAGCAGTTCATATACCGTCATTTAAAATTCTGTATTCTAATATCTCCTAGTCAAACATATATATTCACTAGCTTAAAACTTAAACCTAATCTTAAAGTTTAGATGGGGTACACACCCCCACAAACCCTACTAAAGTTTAGAGGGGGTACACACCCCCACAAACCCTATTAAAGTTTAGATGGGGTACACACCCCCACAAACCCTACTAAAGTTTAGATGGGGTACACACCCCCACAAACCCTATTCACTCCCCGATTAACCCTGGCTTTAGCCCCACAAACCCAAAGCACATCCTGATTGACCCTTGCTAAACTCCCATAGACATTGTCCCGTGTCAAGAGGGGTAATTTCAACAGGAATAAGTGTTGGGTCTGATTGGTGAAGGCGTCGGCCAGTTTAAATATATCCACTAGCCTAAAATTTAAACCTAATCCTAAGGTCCAAAAGGGGCATACACCCCCACAAACCCTAGGAACTCTGGCTTCAGCCGTACAAACCTAAAGCACACCCTGACTGATCAACAGGGATAAGTGTTGGGCCTGGTTGGTAAAGGCGTGGGCCAGTTTAAAGTGGCAGGATCGTGTGAAACTGAATCTCTGGTGGCGAGATCAGAAAGCACAAGAGGGCTGAATTGCCCACTGCCTGTATGGTTTAAAATTTAAACCTAATCCAGATGGGGTGCACATCCCCATAAATTTTAGGCACTTCCCGATTAACTCTGGTTTTAGCCGCACAAACCCAAAGCACACCCTGATTGACCCTTGTTAAATCCCCATAGACTTAGTGCTCCGGGTCGAGAGGGGTAAATTTCAACAGGGATGAGTGTTGGACTTGGTTAGTGAAGGCGTCGGTCATTTTGAAGTGGCAGGGTCGTGTGAAACTGAATCTCAAGTGGCAAGTTCAGAAAGCACAAGAGGGCTGAATTGCCCACTGCCCGCATAATTTCACCCTAACTTAGTAAATTCCCATAAATTGGATATTCTGTGTTAAGAGGGGCAGGTTTCAATAAAGGCAAGTGGTGGACCTGGTTAATGAAGGCGTGGGCCAGTTCAAAGTGGCAGGGTCACGTGAAATTGAATCTCAAGTGGCGAGATCAAAAAACACGAGGGGGCTTTTTTGCCCACTGCCCGCATAATCTCAACCTAACCTTACAGTGACACGCTCTTCATTCTCCAGGCCACTGGAGGCCAATAAGAAGGCTTAGATATTTAAACCCAAATGGACAGTGTACCTTTAAGAGTTGAATAGGTAAGGCTGCTTGGTATCCTAGCAACAGATAGGGTCTGCAGTTGGAGTGGTCAGACAGGTTTTAGGACACAATAAAAGTGGAGATGGAGTCCCGGGCTAGGGATGTTTTAACCGGATAGCATTTTTCAGAGACCTCCCCGGGAGACCGGAGTGATGGGAGTAAGTGGATTTGGTCTCCCAGGCGGGAGTCAAGCGTTGTTGGAGGCAGTTTGTTGGAGTTAAAATGGTTGACCAAGACACAAAACTAGTGGTAAGAATATTATTGTTTTATTTTCCATGTAACCCTTGGCATATAGATGCCAGGTAGTGATTTTTTTAAAAAAATATCATTACCCTTTGAATTACATGCCTCTCATTATTGGTCCCTGGGAGGAATACAGGCAGTGTCTGAGCCTGACACTGTTGGGCCACCTCGAGTAGGGTGTCTAGTGATTAAAGGCCCGAAACACCTGATGATCCGAGGTTACATTACTGATGATGTGTCCCAGTGCACACCCGGTTCGTTGAACCAAGTGGTGTCGGACCTTGATAATGAAAGGCATGGTCCAGATTAACCTGGCTTTATTATACTAGCTCATTCGCCATAGCAGTTCATATACCGTCATTTAAAATTCTGTATTCTAATATCTCCTAGTCAAACATATATATTCACTAGCTTAAAACTTAAACCTAATCTTAAAGTTTAGATGGGGTACACACCCCCACAAACCCTACTAAAGTTTAGAGGGGGTACACACCCCCACAAACCCTATTAAAGTTTAGATGGGGTACACACCCCCACAAACCCTACTAAAGTTTAGATGGGGTACACACCCCCACAAACCCTATTCACTCCCCGATTAACCCTGGCTTTAGCCCCACAAACCCAAAGCACATCCTGATTGACCCTTGCTAAACTCCCATAGACATTGTCCCGTGTCAAGAGGGGTAATTTCAACAGGAATAAGTGTTGGGTCTGATTGGTGAAGGCGTCGGCCAGTTTAAATATATCCACTAGCCTAAAATTTAAACCTAATCCTAAGGTCCAAAAGGGGCATACACCCCCACAAACCCTAGGAACTCTGGCTTCAGCCGTACAAACCTAAAGCACACCCTGACTGATCAACAGGGATAAGTGTTGGGCCTGGTTGGTAAAGGCGTGGGCCAGTTTAAAGTGGCAGGATCGTGTGAAACTGAATCTCTGGTGGCGAGATCAGAAAGCACAAGAGGGCTGAATTGCCCACTGCCTGTATGGTTTAAAATTTAAACCTAATCCAGATGGGGTGCACATCCCCATAAATTTTAGGCACTTCCCGATTAACTCTGGTTTTAGCCGCACAAACCCAAAGCACACCCTGATTGACCCTTGTTAAATCCCCATAGACTTAGTGCTCCGGGTCGAGAGGGGTAAATTTCAACAGGGATGAGTGTTGGACTTGGTTAGTGAAGGCGTCGGTCATTTTGAAGTGGCAGGGTCGTGTGAAACTGAATCTCAAGTGGCAAGTTCAGAAAGCACAAGAGGGCTGAATTGCCCACTGCCCGCATAATTTCACCCTAACTTAGTAAATTCCCATAAATTGGATATTCTGTGTTAAGAGGGGCAGGTTTCAATAAAGGCAAGTGGTGGACCTGGTTAATGAAGGCGTGGGCCAGTTCAAAGTGGCAGGGTCACGTGAAATTGAATCTCAAGTGGCGAGATCAAAAAACACGAGGGGGCTTTTTTGCCCACTGCCCGCATAATCTCAACCTAACCTTACAGTGACACGCTCTTCATTCTCCAGGCCACTGGAGGCCAATAAGAAGGCTTAGATATTTAAACCCAAATGGACAGTGTACCTTTAAGAGTTGAATAGGTAAGGCTGCTTGGTATCCTAGCAACAGATAGGGTCTGCAGTTGGAGTGGTCAGACAGGTTTTAGGACACAATAAAAGTGGAGATGGAGTCCCGGGCTAGGGATGTTTTAACCGGATAGCATTTTTCAGAGACCTCCCCGGGAGACCGGAGTGATGGGAGTAAGTGGATTTGGTCTCCCAGGCGGGAGTCAAGCGTTGTTGGAGGCAGTTTGTTGGAGTTAAAATGGTTGACCAAGACACAAAACTAGTGGTAAGAATATTATTGTTTTATTTTCCATGTAACCCTTGGCATATAGATGCCAGGTAGTGATTTTTTTAAAAAAATATCATTACCCTTAGAATTACATGCCTCTCATTATTGGTCCCTGGGAGGAATACAGGCAGTGTCTGAGCCTGACACTGTTGGGCCACCTCGAGTAGGGTGTCTAGTGATTAAAGGCCCGAAACACCTGATGATCCGAGGTTACATTACTGATGATGTGTCCCAGTGCACACCCGGTTCGTTGAACCAAGTGGTGTCGGACCTTGATAATGAAAGGCATGGTCCAGATTAACCTGGCTTTATTATACTAGCTCATTCGCCATAGCAGTTCATATACCGTCATTTAAAATTCTGTATTCTAATATCTCCTAGTCAAACATATATATTCACTAGCTTAAAACTTAAACCTAATCTTAAAGTTTAGATGGGGTACACACCCCCACAAACCCTACTAAAGTTTAGAGGGGGTACACACCCCCACAAACCCTATTAAAGTTTAGATGGGGTACACACCCCCACAAACCCTACTAAAGTTTAGATGGGGTACACACCCCCACAAACCCTATTCACTCCCCGATTAACCCTGGCTTTAGCCCCACAAACCCAAAGCACATCCTGATTGACCCTTGCTAAACTCCCATAGACATTGTCCCGTGTCAAGAGGGGTAATTTCAACAGGAATAAGTGTTGGGTCTGATTGGTGAAGGCGTCGGCCAGTTTAAATATATCCACTAGCCTAAAATTTAAACCTAATCCTAAGGTCCAAAAGGGGCATACACCCCCACAAACCCTAGGAACTCTGGCTTCAGCCGTACAAACCTAAAGCACACCCTGACTGATCAACAGGGATAAGTGTTGGGCCTGGTTGGTAAAGGCGTGGGCCAGTTTAAAGTGGCAGGATCGTGTGAAACTGAATCTCTGGTGGCGAGATCAGAAAGCACAAGAGGGCTGAATTGCCCACTGCCTGTATGGTTTAAAATTTAAACCTAATCCAGATGGGGTGCACATCCCCATAAATTTTAGGCACTTCCCGATTAACTCTGGTTTTAGCCGCACAAACCCAAAGCACACCCTGATTGACCCTTGTTAAATCCCCATAGACTTAGTGCTCCGGGTCGAGAGGGGTAAATTTCAACAGGGATGAGTGTTGGACTTGGTTAGTGAAGGCGTCGGTCATTTTGAAGTGGCAGGGTCGTGTGAAACTGAATCTCAAGTGGCAAGTTCAGAAAGCACAAGAGGGCTGAATTGCCCACTGCCCGCATAATTTCACCCTAACTTAGTAAATTCCCATAAATTGGATATTCTGTGTTAAGAGGGGCAGGTTTCAATAAAGGCAAGTGGTGGACCTGGTTAATGAAGGCGTGGGCCAGTTCAAAGTGGCAGGGTCACGTGAAATTGAATCTCAAGTGGCGAGATCAAAAAACACGAGGGGGCTTTTTTGCCCACTGCCCGCATAATCTCAACCTAACCTTACAGTGACACGCTCTTCATTCTCCAGGCCACTGGAGGCCAATAAGAAGGCTTAGATATTTAAACCCAAATGGACAGTGTACCTTTAAGAGTTGAATAGGTAAGGCTGCTTGGTATCCTAGCAACAGATAGGGTCTGCAGTTGGAGTGGTCAGACAGGTTTTAGGACACAATAAAAGTGGAGATGGAGTCCCGGGCTAGGGATGTTTTAACCGGATAGCATTTTTCAGAGACCTCCCCGGGAGACCGGAGTGATGGGAGTAAGTGGATTTGGTCTCCCAGGCGGGAGTCAAGCGTTGTTGGAGGCAGTTTGTTGGAGTTAAAATGGTTGACCAAGACACAAAACTAGTGGTAAGAATATTATTGTTTTATTTTCCATGTAACCCTTGGCATATAGATGCCAGGTAGTGATTTTTTTAAAAAAATATCATTACCCTTAGAATTACATGCCTCTCATTATTGGTCCCTGGGAGGAATACAGGCAGTGTCTGAGCCTGACACTGTTGGGCCACCTCGAGTAGGGTGTCTAGTGATTAAAGGCCCGAAACACCTGATGATCCGAGGTTACATTACTGATGATGTGTCCCAGTGCACACCCGGTTCGTTGAACCAAGTGGTGTCGGACCTTGATAATGAAAGGCATGGTCCAGATTAACCTGGCTTTATTATACTAGCTCATTCGCCATAGCAGTTCATATACCGTCATTTAAAATTCTGTATTCTAATATCTCCTAGTCAAACATATATATTCACTAGCTTAAAACTTAAACCTAATCTTAAAGTTTAGATGGGGTACACACCCCCACAAACCCTACTAAAGTTTAGAGGGGGTACACACCCCCACAAACCCTATTAAAGTTTAGATGGGGTACACACCCCCACAAACCCTACTAAAGTTTAGATGGGGTACACACCCCCACAAACCCTATTCACTCCCCGATTAACCCTGGCTTTAGCCCCACAAACCCAAAGCACATCCTGATTGACCCTTGCTAAACTCCCATAGACATTGTCCCGTGTCAAGAGGGGTAATTTCAACAGGAATAAGTGTTGGGTCTGATTGGTGAAGGCGTCGGCCAGTTTAAATATATCCACTAGCCTAAAATTTAAACCTAATCCTAAGGTCCAAAAGGGGCATACACCCCCACAAACCCTAGGAACTCTGGCTTCAGCCGTACAAACCTAAAGCACACCCTGACTGATCAACAGGGATAAGTGTTGGGCCTGGTTGGTAAAGGCGTGGGCCAGTTTAAAGTGGCAGGATCGTGTGAAACTGAATCTCTGGTGGCGAGATCAGAAAGCACAAGAGGGCTGAATTGCCCACTGCCTGTATGGTTTAAAATTTAAACCTAATCCAGATGGGGTGCACATCCCCATAAATTTTAGGCACTTCCCGATTAACTCTGGTTTTAGCCGCACAAACCCAAAGCACACCCTGATTGACCCTTGTTAAATCCCCATAGACTTAGTGCTCCGGGTCGAGAGGGGTAAATTTCAACAGGGATGAGTGTTGGACTTGGTTAGTGAAGGCGTCGGTCATTTTGAAGTGGCAGGGTCGTGTGAAACTGAATCTCAAGTGGCAAGTTCAGAAAGCACAAGAGGGCTGAATTGCCCACTGCCCGCATAATTTCACCCTAACTTAGTAAATTCCCATAAATTGGATATTCTGTGTTAAGAGGGGCAGGTTTCAATAAAGGCAAGTGGTGGACCTGGTTAATGAAGGCGTGGGCCAGTTCAAAGTGGCAGGGTCACGTGAAATTGAATCTCAAGTGGCGAGATCAAAAAACACGAGGGGGCTTTTTTGCCCACTGCCCGCATAATCTCAACCTAACCTTACAGTGACACGCTCTTCATTCTCCAGGCCACTGGAGGCCAATAAGAAGGCTTAGATATTTAAACCCAAATGGACAGTGTACCTTTAAGAGTTGAATAGGTAAGGCTGCTTGGTATCCTAGCAACAGATAGGGTCTGCAGTTGGAGTGGTCAGACAGGTTTTAGGACACAATAAAAGTGGAGATGGAGTCCCGGGCTAGGGATGTTTTAACCGGATAGCATTTTTCAGAGACCTCCCCGGGAGACCGGAGTGATGGGAGTAAGTGGATTTGGTCTCCCAGGCGGGAGTCAAGCGTTGTTGGAGGCAGTTTGTTGGAGTTAAAATGGTTGACCAAGACACAAAACTAGTGGTAAGAATATTATTGTTTTATTTTCCATGTAACCCTTGGCATATAGATGCCAGGTAGTGATTTTTTTAAAAAAATATCATTACCCTTAGAATTACATGCCTCTCATTATTGGTCCCTGGGAGGAATACAGGCAGTGTCTGAGCCTGACACTGTTGGGCCACCTCGAGTAGGGTGTCTAGTGATTAAAGGCCCGAAACACCTGATGATCCGAGGTTACATTACTGATGATGTGTCCCAGTGCACACCCGGTTCGTTGAACCAAGTGGTGTCGGACCTTGATAATGAAAGGCATGGTCCAGATTAACCTGGCTTTATTATACTAGCTCATTCGCCATAGCAGTTCATATACCGTCATTTAAAATTCTGTATTCTAATATCTCCTAGTCAAACATATATATTCACTAGCTTAAAACTTAAACCTAATCTTAAAGTTTAGATGGGGTACACACCCCCACAAACCCTACTAAAGTTTAGAGGGGGTACACACCCCCACAAACCCTATTAAAGTTTAGATGGGGTACACACCCCCACAAACCCTACTAAAGTTTAGATGGGGTACACACCCCCACAAACCCTATTCACTCCCCGATTAACCCTGGCTTTAGCCCCACAAACCCAAAGCACATCCTGATTGACCCTTGCTAAACTCCCATAGACATTGTCCCGTGTCAAGAGGGGTAATTTCAACAGGAATAAGTGTTGGGTCTGATTGGTGAAGGCGTCGGCCAGTTTAAATATATCCACTAGCCTAAAATTTAAACCTAATCCTAAGGTCCAAAAGGGGCATACACCCCCACAAACCCTAGGAACTCTGGCTTCAGCCGTACAAACCTAAAGCACACCCTGACTGATCAACAGGGATAAGTGTTGGGCCTGGTTGGTAAAGGCGTGGGCCAGTTTAAAGTGGCAGGATCGTGTGAAACTGAATCTCTGGTGGCGAGATCAGAAAGCACAAGAGGGCTGAATTGCCCACTGCCTGTATGGTTTAAAATTTAAACCTAATCCAGATGGGGTGCACATCCCCATAAATTTTAGGCACTTCCCGATTAACTCTGGTTTTAGCCGCACAAACCCAAAGCACACCCTGATTGACCCTTGTTAAATCCCCATAGACTTAGTGCTCCGGGTCGAGAGGGGTAAATTTCAACAGGGATGAGTGTTGGACTTGGTTAGTGAAGGCGTCGGTCATTTTGAAGTGGCAGGGTCGTGTGAAACTGAATCTCAAGTGGCAAGTTCAGAAAGCACAAGAGGGCTGAATTGCCCACTGCCCGCATAATTTCACCCTAACTTAGTAAATTCCCATAAATTGGATATTCTGTGTTAAGAGGGGCAGGTTTCAATAAAGGCAAGTGGTGGACCTGGTTAATGAAGGCGTGGGCCAGTTCAAAGTGGCAGGGTCACGTGAAATTGAATCTCAAGTGGCGAGATCAAAAAACACGAGGGGGCTTTTTTGCCCACTGCCCGCATAATCTCAACCTAACCTTACAGTGACACGCTCTTCATTCTCCAGGCCACTGGAGGCCAATAAGAAGGCTTAGATATTTAAACCCAAATGGACAGTGTACCTTTAAGAGTTGAATAGGTAAGGCTGCTTGGTATCCTAGCAACAGATAGGGTCTGCAGTTGGAGTGGTCAGACAGGTTTTAGGACACAATAAAAGTGGAGATGGAGTCCCGGGCTAGGGATGTTTTAACCGGATAGCATTTTTCAGAGACCTCCCCGGGAGACCGGAGTGATGGGAGTAAGTGGATTTGGTCTCCCAGGCGGGAGTCAAGCGTTGTTGGAGGCAGTTTGTTGGAGTTAAAATGGTTGACCAAGACACAAAACTAGTGGTAAGAATATTATTGTTTTATTTTCCATGTAACCCTTGGCATATAGATGCCAGGTAGTGATTTTTTTAAAAAAATATCATTACCCTTAGAATTACATGCCTCTCATTATTGGTCCCTGGGAGGAATACAGGCAGTGTCTGAGCCTGACACTGTTGGGCCACCTCGAGTAGGGTGTCTAGTGATTAAAGGCCCGAAACACCTGATGATCCGAGGTTACATTACTGATGATGTGTCCCAGTGCACACCCGGTTCGTTGAACCAAGTGGTGTCGGACCTTGATAATGAAAGGCATGGTCCAGATTAACCTGGCTTTATTATACTAGCTCATTCGCCATAGCAGTTCATATACCGTCATTTAAAATTCTGTATTCTAATATCTCCTAGTCAAACATATATATTCACTAGCTTAAAACTTAAACCTAATCTTAAAGTTTAGATGGGGTACACACCCCCACAAACCCTACTAAAGTTTAGAGGGGGTACACACCCCCACAAACCCTATTAAAGTTTAGATGGGGTACACACCCCCACAAACCCTACTAAAGTTTAGATGGGGTACACACCCCCACAAACCCTATTCACTCCCCGATTAACCCTGGCTTTAGCCCCACAAACCCAAAGCACATCCTGATTGACCCTTGCTAAACTCCCATAGACATTGTCCCGTGTCAAGAGGGGTAATTTCAACAGGAATAAGTGTTGGGTCTGATTGGTGAAGGCGTCGGCCAGTTTAAATATATCCACTAGCCTAAAATTTAAACCTAATCCTAAGGTCCAAAAGGGGCATACACCCCCACAAACCCTAGGAACTCTGGCTTCAGCCGTACAAACCTAAAGCACACCCTGACTGATCAACAGGGATAAGTGTTGGGCCTGGTTGGTAAAGGCGTGGGCCAGTTTAAAGTGGCAGGATCGTGTGAAACTGAATCTCTGGTGGCGAGATCAGAAAGCACAAGAGGGCTGAATTGCCCACTGCCTGTATGGTTTAAAATTTAAACCTAATCCAGATGGGGTGCACATCCCCATAAATTTTAGGCACTTCCCGATTAACTCTGGTTTTAGCCGCACAAACCCAAAGCACACCCTGATTGACCCTTGTTAAATCCCCATAGACTTAGTGCTCCGGGTCGAGAGGGGTAAATTTCAACAGGGATGAGTGTTGGACTTGGTTAGTGAAGGCGTCGGTCATTTTGAAGTGGCAGGGTCGTGTGAAACTGAATCTCAAGTGGCAAGTTCAGAAAGCACAAGAGGGCTGAATTGCCCACTGCCCGCATAATTTCACCCTAACTTAGTAAATTCCCATAAATTGGATATTCTGTGTTAAGAGGGGCAGGTTTCAATAAAGGCAAGTGGTGGACCTGGTTAATGAAGGCGTGGGCCAGTTCAAAGTGGCAGGGTCACGTGAAATTGAATCTCAAGTGGCGAGATCAAAAAACACGAGGGGGCTTTTTTGCCCACTGCCCGCATAATCTCAACCTAACCTTACAGTGACACGCTCTTCATTCTCCAGGCCACTGGAGGCCAATAAGAAGGCTTAGATATTTAAACCCAAATGGACAGTGTACCTTTAAGAGTTGAATAGGTAAGGCTGCTTGGTATCCTAGCAACAGATAGGGTCTGCAGTTGGAGTGGTCAGACAGGTTTTAGGACACAATAAAAGTGGAGATGGAGTCCCGGGCTAGGGATGTTTTAACCGGATAGCATTTTTCAGAGACCTCCCCGGGAGACCGGAGTGATGGGAGTAAGTGGATTTGGTCTCCCAGGCGGGAGTCAAGCGTTGTTGGAGGCAGTTTGTTGGAGTTAAAATGGTTGACCAAGACACAAAACTAGTGGTAAGAATATTATTGTTTTATTTTCCATGTAACCCTTGGCATATAGATGCCAGGTAGTGATTTTTTTAAAAAAATATCATTACCCTTAGAATTACATGCCTCTCATTATTGGTCCCTGGGAGGAATACAGGCAGTGTCTGAGCCTGACACTGTTGGGCCACCTCGAGTAGGGTGTCTAGTGATTAAAGGCCCGAAACACCTGATGATCCGAGGTTACATTACTGATGATGTGTCCCAGTGCACACCCGGTTCGTTGAACCAAGTGGTGTCGGACCTTGATAATGAAAGGCATGGTCCAGATTAACCTGGCTTTATTATACTAGCTCATTCGCCATAGCAGTTCATATACCGTCATTTAAAATTCTGTATTCTAATATCTCCTAGTCAAACATATATATTCACTAGCTTAAAACTTAAACCTAATCTTAAAGTTTAGATGGGGTACACACCCCCACAAACCCTACTAAAGTTTAGAGGGGGTACACACCCCCACAAACCCTATTAAAGTTTAGATGGGGTACACACCCCCACAAACCCTACTAAAGTTTAGATGGGGTACACACCCCCACAAACCCTATTCACTCCCCGATTAACCCTGGCTTTAGCCCCACAAACCCAAAGCACATCCTGATTGACCCTTGCTAAACTCCCATAGACATTGTCCCGTGTCAAGAGGGGTAATTTCAACAGGAATAAGTGTTGGGTCTGATTGGTGAAGGCGTCGGCCAGTTTAAATATATCCACTAGCCTAAAATTTAAACCTAATCCTAAGGTCCAAAAGGGGCATACACCCCCACAAACCCTAGGAACTCTGGCTTCAGCCGTACAAACCTAAAGCACACCCTGACTGATCAACAGGGATAAGTGTTGGGCCTGGTTGGTAAAGGCGTGGGCCAGTTTAAAGTGGCAGGATCGTGTGAAACTGAATCTCTGGTGGCGAGATCAGAAAGCACAAGAGGGCTGAATTGCCCACTGCCTGTATGGTTTAAAATTTAAACCTAATCCAGATGGGGTGCACATCCCCATAAATTTTAGGCACTTCCCGATTAACTCTGGTTTTAGCCGCACAAACCCAAAGCACACCCTGATTGACCCTTGTTAAATCCCCATAGACTTAGTGCTCCGGGTCGAGAGGGGTAAATTTCAACAGGGATGAGTGTTGGACTTGGTTAGTGAAGGCGTCGGTCATTTTGAAGTGGCAGGGTCGTGTGAAACTGAATCTCAAGTGGCAAGTTCAGAAAGCACAAGAGGGCTGAATTGCCCACTGCCCGCATAATTTCACCCTAACTTAGTAAATTCCCATAAATTGGATATTCTGTGTTAAGAGGGGCAGGTTTCAATAAAGGCAAGTGGTGGACCTGGTTAATGAAGGCGTGGGCCAGTTCAAAGTGGCAGGGTCACGTGAAATTGAATCTCAAGTGGCGAGATCAAAAAACACGAGGGGGCTTTTTTGCCCACTGCCCGCATAATCTCAACCTAACCTTACAGTGACACGCTCTTCATTCTCCAGGCCACTGGAGGCCAATAAGAAGGCTTAGATATTTAAACCCAAATGGACAGTGTACCTTTAAGAGTTGAATAGGTAAGGCTGCTTGGTATCCTAGCAACAGATAGGGTCTGCAGTTGGAGTGGTCAGACAGGTTTTAGGACACAATAAAAGTGGAGATGGAGTCCCGGGCTAGGGATGTTTTAACCGGATAGCATTTTTCAGAGACCTCCCCGGGAGACCGGAGTGATGGGAGTAAGTGGATTTGGTCTCCCAGGCGGGAGTCAAGCGTTGTTGGAGGCAGTTTGTTGGAGTTAAAATGGTTGACCAAGACACAAAACTAGTGGTAAGAATATTATTGTTTTATTTTCCATGTAACCCTTGGCATATAGATGCCAGGTAGTGATTTTTTTAAAAAAATATCATTACCCTTAGAATTACATGCCTCTCATTATTGGTCCCTGGGAGGAATACAGGCAGTGTCTGAGCCTGACACTGTTGGGCCACCTCGAGTAGGGTGTCTAGTGATTAAAGGCCCGAAACACCTGATGATCCGAGGTTACATTACTGATGATGTGTCCCAGTGCACACCCGGTTCGTTGAACCAAGTGGTGTCGGACCTTGATAATGAAAGGCATGGTCCAGATTAACCTGGCTTTATTATACTAGCTCATTCGCCATAGCAGTTCATATACCGTCATTTAAAATTCTGTATTCTAATATCTCCTAGTCAAACATATATATTCACTAGCTTAAAACTTAAACCTAATCTTAAAGTTTAGATGGGGTACACACCCCCACAAACCCTACTAAAGTTTAGAGGGGGTACACACCCCCACAAACCCTATTAAAGTTTAGATGGGGTACACACCCCCACAAACCCTACTAAAGTTTAGATGGGGTACACACCCCCACAAACCCTATTCACTCCCCGATTAACCCTGGCTTTAGCCCCACAAACCCAAAGCACATCCTGATTGACCCTTGCTAAACTCCCATAGACATTGTCCCGTGTCAAGAGGGGTAATTTCAACAGGAATAAGTGTTGGGTCTGATTGGTGAAGGCGTCGGCCAGTTTAAATATATCCACTAGCCTAAAATTTAAACCTAATCCTAAGGTCCAAAAGGGGCATACACCCCCACAAACCCTAGGAACTCTGGCTTCAGCCGTACAAACCTAAAGCACACCCTGACTGATCAACAGGGATAAGTGTTGGGCCTGGTTGGTAAAGGCGTGGGCCAGTTTAAAGTGGCAGGATCGTGTGAAACTGAATCTCTGGTGGCGAGATCAGAAAGCACAAGAGGGCTGAATTGCCCACTGCCTGTATGGTTTAAAATTTAAACCTAATCCAGATGGGGTGCACATCCCCATAAATTTTAGGCACTTCCCGATTAACTCTGGTTTTAGCCGCACAAACCCAAAGCACACCCTGATTGACCCTTGTTAAATCCCCATAGACTTAGTGCTCCGGGTCGAGAGGGGTAAATTTCAACAGGGATGAGTGTTGGACTTGGTTAGTGAAGGCGTCGGTCATTTTGAAGTGGCAGGGTCGTGTGAAACTGAATCTCAAGTGGCAAGTTCAGAAAGCACAAGAGGGCTGAATTGCCCACTGCCCGCATAATTTCACCCTAACTTAGTAAATTCCCATAAATTGGATATTCTGTGTTAAGAGGGGCAGGTTTCAATAAAGGCAAGTGGTGGACCTGGTTAATGAAGGCGTGGGCCAGTTCAAAGTGGCAGGGTCACGTGAAATTGAATCTCAAGTGGCGAGATCAAAAAACACGAGGGGGCTTTTTTGCCCACTGCCCGCATAATCTCAACCTAACCTTACAGTGACACGCTCTTCATTCTCCAGGCCACTGGAGGCCAATAAGAAGGCTTAGATATTTAAACCCAAATGGACAGTGTACCTTTAAGAGTTGAATAGGTAAGGCTGCTTGGTATCCTAGCAACAGATAGGGTCTGCAGTTGGAGTGGTCAGACAGGTTTTAGGACACAATAAAAGTGGAGATGGAGTCCCGGGCTAGGGATGTTTTAACCGGATAGCATTTTTCAGAGACCTCCCCGGGAGACCGGAGTGATGGGAGTAAGTGGATTTGGTCTCCCAGGCGGGAGTCAAGCGTTGTTGGAGGCAGTTTGTTGGAGTTAAAATGGTTGACCAAGACACAAAACTAGTGGTAAGAATATTATTGTTTTATTTTCCATGTAACCCTTGGCATATAGATGCCAGGTAGTGATTTTTTTAAAAAAATATCATTACCCTTAGAATTACATGCCTCTCATTATTGGTCCCTGGGAGGAATACAGGCAGTGTCTGAGCCTGACACTGTTGGGCCACCTCGAGTAGGGTGTCTAGTGATTAAAGGCCCGAAACACCTGATGATCCGAGGTTACATTACTGATGATGTGTCCCAGTGCACACCCGGTTCGTTGAACCAAGTGGTGTCGGACCTTGATAATGAAAGGCATGGTCCAGATTAACCTGGCTTTATTATACTAGCTCATTCGCCATAGCAGTTCATATACCGTCATTTAAAATTCTGTATTCTAATATCTCCTAGTCAAACATATATATTCACTAGCTTAAAACTTAAACCTAATCTTAAAGTTTAGATGGGGTACACACCCCCACAAACCCTACTAAAGTTTAGAGGGGGTACACACCCCCACAAACCCTATTAAAGTTTAGATGGGGTACACACCCCCACAAACCCTACTAAAGTTTAGATGGGGTACACACCCCCACAAACCCTATTCACTCCCCGATTAACCCTGGCTTTAGCCCCACAAACCCAAAGCACATCCTGATTGACCCTTGCTAAACTCCCATAGACATTGTCCCGTGTCAAGAGGGGTAATTTCAACAGGAATAAGTGTTGGGTCTGATTGGTGAAGGCGTCGGCCAGTTTAAATATATCCACTAGCCTAAAATTTAAACCTAATCCTAAGGTCCAAAAGGGGCATACACCCCCACAAACCCTAGGAACTCTGGCTTCAGCCGTACAAACCTAAAGCACACCCTGACTGATCAACAGGGATAAGTGTTGGGCCTGGTTGGTAAAGGCGTGGGCCAGTTTAAAGTGGCAGGATCGTGTGAAACTGAATCTCTGGTGGCGAGATCAGAAAGCACAAGAGGGCTGAATTGCCCACTGCCTGTATGGTTTAAAATTTAAACCTAATCCAGATGGGGTGCACATCCCCATAAATTTTAGGCACTTCCCGATTAACTCTGGTTTTAGCCGCACAAACCCAAAGCACACCCTGATTGACCCTTGTTAAATCCCCATAGACTTAGTGCTCCGGGTCGAGAGGGGTAAATTTCAACAGGGATGAGTGTTGGACTTGGTTAGTGAAGGCGTCGGTCATTTTGAAGTGGCAGGGTCGTGTGAAACTGAATCTCAAGTGGCAAGTTCAGAAAGCACAAGAGGGCTGAATTGCCCACTGCCCGCATAATTTCACCCTAACTTAGTAAATTCCCATAAATTGGATATTCTGTGTTAAGAGGGGCAGGTTTCAATAAAGGCAAGTGGTGGACCTGGTTAATGAAGGCGTGGGCCAGTTCAAAGTGGCAGGGTCACGTGAAATTGAATCTCAAGTGGCGAGATCAAAAAACACGAGGGGGCTTTTTTGCCCACTGCCCGCATAATCTCAACCTAACCTTACAGTGACACGCTCTTCATTCTCCAGGCCACTGGAGGCCAATAAGAAGGCTTAGATATTTAAACCCAAATGGACAGTGTACCTTTAAGAGTTGAATAGGTAAGGCTGCTTGGTATCCTAGCAACAGATAGGGTCTGCAGTTGGAGTGGTCAGACAGGTTTTAGGACACAATAAAAGTGGAGATGGAGTCCCGGGCTAGGGATGTTTTAACCGGATAGCATTTTTCAGAGACCTCCCCGGGAGACCGGAGTGATGGGAGTAAGTGGATTTGGTCTCCCAGGCGGGAGTCAAGCGTTGTTGGAGGCAGTTTGTTGGAGTTAAAATGGTTGACCAAGACACAAAACTAGTGGTAAGAATATTATTGTTTTATTTTCCATGTAACCCTTGGCATATAGATGCCAGGTAGTGATTTTTTTAAAAAAATATCATTACCCTTAGAATTACATGCCTCTCATTATTGGTCCCTGGGAGGAATACAGGCAGTGTCTGAGCCTGACACTGTTGGGCCACCTCGAGTAGGGTGTCTAGTGATTAAAGGCCCGAAACACCTGATGATCCGAGGTTACATTACTGATGATGTGTCCCAGTGCACACCCGGTTCGTTGAACCAAGTGGTGTCGGACCTTGATAATGAAAGGCATGGTCCAGATTAACCTGGCTTTATTATACTAGCTCATTCGCCATAGCAGTTCATATACCGTCATTTAAAATTCTGTATTCTAATATCTCCTAGTCAAACATATATATTCACTAGCTTAAAACTTAAACCTAATCTTAAAGTTTAGATGGGGTACACACCCCCACAAACCCTACTAAAGTTTAGAGGGGGTACACACCCCCACAAACCCTACTAAAGTTTAGATGGGGTACACACCCCCACAAACCCTACTAAAGTTTAGATGGGGTACACACCCCCACAAACCCTATTAAAGTTTAGATGGGGTACACACCCCCACAAACCCTACTAAAGTTTAGATGGGGTACACACCCCCACAAACCCTATTCACTCCCCGATTAACCCTGGCTTTAGCCCCACAAACCCAAAGCACATCCTGATTGACCCTTGCTAAACTCCCATAGACATTGTCCCGTGTCAAGAGGGGTAATTTCAACAGGAATAAGTGTTGGGTCTGATTGGTGAAGGCGTCGGCCAGTTTAAATATATCCACTAGCCTAAAATTTAAACCTAATCCTAAGGTCCAAAAGGGGCATACACCCCCACAAACCCTAGGAACTCTGGCTTCAGCCGTACAAACCTAAAGCACACCCTGACTGATCAACAGGGATAAGTGTTGGGCCTGGTTGGTAAAGGCGTGGGCCAGTTTAAAGTGGCAGGATCGTGTGAAACTGAATCTCTGGTGGCGAGATCAGAAAGCACAAGAGGGCTGAATTGCCCACTGCCTGTATGGTTTAAAATTTAAACCTAATCCAGATGGGGTGCACATCCCCATAAATTTTAGGCACTTCCCGATTAACTCTGGTTTTAGCCGCACAAACCCAAAGCACACCCTGATTGACCCTTGTTAAATCCCCATAGACTTAGTGCTCCGGGTCGAGAGGGGTAAATTTCAACAGGGATGAGTGTTGGACTTGGTTAGTGAAGGCGTCGGTCATTTTGAAGTGGCAGGGTCGTGTGAAACTGAATCTCAAGTGGCAAGTTCAGAAAGCACAAGAGGGCTGAATTGCCCACTGCCCGCATAATTTCACCCTAACTTAGTAAATTCCCATAAATTGGATATTCTGTGTTAAGAGGGGCAGGTTTCAATAAAGGCAAGTGGTGGACCTGGTTAATGAAGGCGTGGGCCAGTTCAAAGTGGCAGGGTCACGTGAAATTGAATCTCAAGTGGCGAGATCAAAAAACACGAGGGGGCTTTTTTGCCCACTGCCCGCATAATCTCAACCTAACCTTACAGTGACACGCTCTTCATTCTCCAGGCCACTGGAGGCCAATAAGAAGGCTTAGATATTTAAACCCAAATGGACAGTGTACCTTTAAGAGTTGAATAGGTAAGGCTGCTTGGTATCCTAGCAACAGATAGGGTCTGCAGTTGGAGTGGTCAGACAGGTTTTAGGACACAATAAAAGTGGAGATGGAGTCCCGGGCTAGGGATGTTTTAACCGGATAGCATTTTTCAGAGACCTCCCCGGGAGACCGGAGTGATGGGAGTAAGTGGATTTGGTCTCCCAGGCGGGAGTCAAGCGTTGTTGGAGGCAGTTTGTTGGAGTTAAAATGGTTGACCAAGACACAAAACTAGTGGTAAGAATATTATTGTTTTATTTTCCATGTAACCCTTGGCATATAGATGCCAGGTAGTGATTTTTTTAAAAAAATATCATTACCCTTAGAATTACATGCCTCTCATTATTGGTCCCTGGGAGGAATACAGGCAGTGTCTGAGCCTGACACTGTTGGGCCACCTCGAGTAGGGTGTCTAGTGATTAAAGGCCCGAAACACCTGATGATCCGAGGTTACATTACTGATGATGTGTCCCAGTGCACACCCGGTTCGTTGAACCAAGTGGTGTCGGACCTTGATAATGAAAGGCATGGTCCAGATTAACCTGGCTTTATTATACTAGCTCATTCGCCATAGCAGTTCATATACCGTCATTTAAAATTCTGTATTCTAATATCTCCTAGTCAAACATATATATTCACTAGCTTAAAACTTAAACCTAATCTTAAAGTTTAGATGGGGTACACACCCCCACAAACCCTACTAAAGTTTAGAGGGGGTACACACCCCCACAAACCCTATTAAAGTTTAGATGGGGTACACACCCCCACAAACCCTACTAAAGTTTAGATGGGGTACACACCCCCACAAACCCTATTCACTCCCCGATTAACCCTGGCTTTAGCCCCACAAACCCAAAGCACATCCTGATTGACCCTTGCTAAACTCCCATAGACATTGTCCCGTGTCAAGAGGGGTAATTTCAACAGGAATAAGTGTTGGGTCTGATTGGTGAAGGCGTCGGCCAGTTTAAATATATCCACTAGCCTAAAATTTAAACCTAATCCTAAGGTCCAAAAGGGGCATACACCCCCACAAACCCTAGGAACTCTGGCTTCAGCCGTACAAACCTAAAGCACACCCTGACTGATCAACAGGGATAAGTGTTGGGCCTGGTTGGTAAAGGCGTGGGCCAGTTTAAAGTGGCAGGATCGTGTGAAACTGAATCTCTGGTGGCGAGATCAGAAAGCACAAGAGGGCTGAATTGCCCACTGCCTGTATGGTTTAAAATTTAAACCTAATCCAGATGGGGTGCACATCCCCATAAATTTTAGGCACTTCCCGATTAACTCTGGTTTTAGCCGCACAAACCCAAAGCACACCCTGATTGACCCTTGTTAAATCCCCATAGACTTAGTGCTCCGGGTCGAGAGGGGTAAATTTCAACAGGGATGAGTGTTGGACTTGGTTAGTGAAGGCGTCGGTCATTTTGAAGTGGCAGGGTCGTGTGAAACTGAATCTCAAGTGGCAAGTTCAGAAAGCACAAGAGGGCTGAATTGCCCACTGCCCGCATAATTTCACCCTAACTTAGTAAATTCCCATAAATTGGATATTCTGTGTTAAGAGGGGCAGGTTTCAATAAAGGCAAGTGGTGGACCTGGTTAATGAAGGCGTGGGCCAGTTCAAAGTGGCAGGGTCACGTGAAATTGAATCTCAAGTGGCGAGATCAAAAAACACGAGGGGGCTTTTTTGCCCACTGCCCGCATAATCTCAACCTAACCTTACAGTGACACGCTCTTCATTCTCCAGGCCACTGGAGGCCAATAAGAAGGCTTAGATATTTAAACCCAAATGGACAGTGTACCTTTAAGAGTTGAATAGGTAAGGCTGCTTGGTATCCTAGCAACAGATAGGGTCTGCAGTTGGAGTGGTCAGACAGGTTTTAGGACACAATAAAAGTGGAGATGGAGTCCCGGGCTAGGGATGTTTTAACCGGATAGCATTTTTCAGAGACCTCCCCGGGAGACCGGAGTGATGGGAGTAAGTGGATTTGGTCTCCCAGGCGGGAGTCAAGCGTTGTTGGAGGCAGTTTGTTGGAGTTAAAATGGTTGACCAAGACACAAAACTAGTGGTAAGAATATTATTGTTTTATTTTCCATGTAACCCTTGGCATATAGATGCCAGGTAGTGATTTTTTTAAAAAAATATCATTACCCTTAGAATTACATGCCTCTCATTATTGGTCCCTGGGAGGAATACAGGCAGTGTCTGAGCCTGACACTGTTGGGCCACCTCGAGTAGGGTGTCTAGTGATTAAAGGCCCGAAACACCTGATGATCCGAGGTTACATTACTGATGATGTGTCCCAGTGCACACCCGGTTCGTTGAACCAAGTGGTGTCGGACCTTGATAATGAAAGGCATGGTCCAGATTAACCTGGCTTTATTATACTAGCTCATTCGCCATAGCAGTTCATATACCGTCATTTAAAATTCTGTATTCTAATATCTCCTAGTCAAACATATATATTCACTAGCTTAAAACTTAAACCTAATCTTAAAGTTTAGAGGGGGTACACACCCCCACAAACCCTACTAAAGTTTAGAGGGGGTACACACCCCCACAAACCCTATTAAAGTTTAGATGGGGTACACACCCCCACAAACCCTACTAAAGTTTAGATGGGGTACACACCCCCACAAACCCTATTCACTCCCCGATTAACCCTGGCTTTAGCCCCACAAACCCAAAGCACATCCTGATTGACCCTTGCTAAACTCCCATAGACATTGTCCCGTGTCAAGAGGGGTAATTTCAACAGGAATAAGTGTTGGGTCTGATTGGTGAAGGCGTCGGCCAGTTTAAATATATCCACTAGCCTAAAATTTAAACCTAATCCTAAGGTCCAAAAGGGGCATACACCCCCACAAACCCTAGGAACTCTGGCTTCAGCCGTACAAACCTAAAGCACACCCTGACTGATCAACAGGGATAAGTGTTGGGCCTGGTTGGTAAAGGCGTGGGCCAGTTTAAAGTGGCAGGATCGTGTGAAACTGAATCTCTGGTGGCGAGATCAGAAAGCACAAGAGGGCTGAATTGCCCACTGCCTGTATGGTTTAAAATTTAAACCTAATCCAGATGGGGTGCACATCCCCATAAATTTTAGGCACTTCCCGATTAACTCTGGTTTTAGCCGCACAAACCCAAAGCACACCCTGATTGACCCTTGTTAAATCCCCATAGACTTAGTGCTCCGGGTCGAGAGGGGTAAATTTCAACAGGGATGAGTGTTGGACTTGGTTAGTGAAGGCGTCGGTCATTTTGAAGTGGCAGGGTCGTGTGAAACTGAATCTCAAGTGGCAAGTTCAGAAAGCACAAGAGGGCTGAATTGCCCACTGCCCGCATAATTTCACCCTAACTTAGTAAATTCCCATAAATTGGATATTCTGTGTTAAGAGGGGCAGGTTTCAATAAAGGCAAGTGGTGGACCTGGTTAATGAAGGCGTGGGCCAGTTCAAAGTGGCAGGGTCACGTGAAATTGAATCTCAAGTGGCGAGATCAAAAAACACGAGGGGGCTTTTTTGCCCACTGCCCGCATAATCTCAACCTAACCTTACAGTGACACGCTCTTCATTCTCCAGGCCACTGGAGGCCAATAAGAAGGCTTAGATATTTAAACCCAAATGGACAGTGTACCTTTAAGAGTTGAATAGGTAAGGCTGCTTGGTATCCTAGCAACAGATAGGGTCTGCAGTTGGAGTGGTCAGACAGGTTTTAGGACACAATAAAAGTGGAGATGGAGTCCCGGGCTAGGGATGTTTTAACCGGATAGCATTTTTCAGAGACCTCCCCGGGAGACCGGAGTGATGGGAGTAAGTGGATTTGGTCTCCCAGGCGGGAGTCAAGCGTTGTTGGAGGCAGTTTGTTGGAGTTAAAATGGTTGACCAAGACACAAAACTAGTGGTAAGAATATTATTGTTTTATTTTCCATGTAACCCTTGGCATATAGATGCCAGGTAGTGATTTTTTTAAAAAAATATCATTACCCTTAGAATTACATGCCTCTCATTATTGGTCCCTGGGAGGAATACAGGCAGTGTCTGAGCCTGACACTGTTGGGCCACCTCGAGTAGGGTGTCTAGTGATTAAAGGCCCGAAACACCTGATGATCCGAGGTTACATTACTGATGATGTGTCCCAGTGCACACCCGGTTCGTTGAACCAAGTGGTGTCGGACCTTGATAATGAAAGGCATGGTCCAGATTAACCTGGCTTTATTATACTAGCTCATTCGCCATAGCAGTTCATATACCGTCATTTAAAATTCTGTATTCTAATATCTCCTAGTCAAACATATATATTCACTAGCTTAAAACTTAAACCTAATCTTAAAGTTTAGATGGGGTACACACCCCCACAAACCCTACTAAAGTTTAGAGGGGGTACACACCCCCACAAACCCTATTAAAGTTTAGATGGGGTACACACCCCCACAAACCCTACTAAAGTTTAGATGGGGTACACACCCCCACAAACCCTATTCACTCCCCGATTAACCCTGGCTTTAGCCCCACAAACCCAAAGCACATCCTGATTGACCCTTGCTAAACTCCCATAGACATTGTCCCGTGTCAAGAGGGGTAATTTCAACAGGAATAAGTGTTGGGTCTGATTGGTGAAGGCGTCGGCCAGTTTAAATATATCCACTAGCCTAAAATTTAAACCTAATCCTAAGGTCCAAAAGGGGCATACACCCCCACAAACCCTAGGAACTCTGGCTTCAGCCGTACAAACCTAAAGCACACCCTGACTGATCAACAGGGATAAGTGTTGGGCCTGGTTGGTAAAGGCGTGGGCCAGTTTAAAGTGGCAGGATCGTGTGAAACTGAATCTCTGGTGGCGAGATCAGAAAGCACAAGAGGGCTGAATTGCCCACTGCCTGTATGGTTTAAAATTTAAACCTAATCCAGATGGGGTGCACATCCCCATAAATTTTAGGCACTTCCCGATTAACTCTGGTTTTAGCCGCACAAACCCAAAGCACACCCTGATTGACCCTTGTTAAATCCCCATAGACTTAGTGCTCCGGGTCGAGAGGGGTAAATTTCAACAGGGATGAGTGTTGGACTTGGTTAGTGAAGGCGTCGGTCATTTTGAAGTGGCAGGGTCGTGTGAAACTGAATCTCAAGTGGCAAGTTCAGAAAGCACAAGAGGGCTGAATTGCCCACTGCCCGCATAATTTCACCCTAACTTAGTAAATTCCCATAAATTGGATATTCTGTGTTAAGAGGGGCAGGTTTCAATAAAGGCAAGTGGTGGACCTGGTTAATGAAGGCGTGGGCCAGTTCAAAGTGGCAGGGTCACGTGAAATTGAATCTCAAGTGGCGAGATCAAAAAACACGAGGGGGCTTTTTTGCCCACTGCCCGCATAATCTCAACCTAACCTTACAGTGACACGCTCTTCATTCTCCAGGCCACTGGAGGCCAATAAGAAGGCTTAGATATTTAAACCCAAATGGACAGTGTACCTTTAAGAGTTGAATAGGTAAGGCTGCTTGGTATCCTAGCAACAGATAGGGTCTGCAGTTGGAGTGGTCAGACAGGTTTTAGGACACAATAAAAGTGGAGATGGAGTCCCGGGCTAGGGATGTTTTAACCGGATAGCATTTTTCAGAGACCTCCCCGGGAGACCGGAGTGATGGGAGTAAGTGGATTTGGTCTCCCAGGCGGGAGTCAAGCGTTGTTGGAGGCAGTTTGTTGGAGTTAAAATGGTTGACCAAGACACAAAACTAGTGGTAAGAATATTATTGTTTTATTTTCCATGTAACCCTTGGCATATAGATGCCAGGTAGTGATTTTTTTAAAAAAATATCATTACCCTTAGAATTACATGCCTCTCATTATTGGTCCCTGGGAGGAATACAGGCAGTGTCTGAGCCTGACACTGTTGGGCCACCTCGAGTAGGGTGTCTAGTGATTAAAGGCCCGAAACACCTGATGATCCGAGGTTACATTACTGATGATGTGTCCCAGTGCACACCCGGTTCGTTGAACCAAGTGGTGTCGGACCTTGATAATGAAAGGCATGGTCCAGATTAACCTGGCTTTATTATACTAGCTCATTCGCCATAGCAGTTCATATACCGTCATTTAAAATTCTGTATTCTAATATCTCCTAGTCAAACATATATATTCACTAGCTTAAAACTTAAACCTAATCTTAAAGTTTAGATGGGGTACACACCCCCACAAACCCTACTAAAGTTTAGAGGGGGTACACACCCCCACAAACCCTATTAAAGTTTAGATGGGGTACACACCCCCACAAACCCTACTAAAGTTTAGATGGGGTACACACCCCCACAAACCCTATTCACTCCCCGATTAACCCTGGCTTTAGCCCCACAAACCCAAAGCACATCCTGATTGACCCTTGCTAAACTCCCATAGACATTGTCCCGTGTCAAGAGGGGTAATTTCAACAGGAATAAGTGTTGGGTCTGATTGGTGAAGGCGTCGGCCAGTTTAAATATATCCACTAGCCTAAAATTTAAACCTAATCCTAAGGTCCAAAAGGGGCATACACCCCCACAAACCCTAGGAACTCTGGCTTCAGCCGTACAAACCTAAAGCACACCCTGACTGATCAACAGGGATAAGTGTTGGGCCTGGTTGGTAAAGGCGTGGGCCAGTTTAAAGTGGCAGGATCGTGTGAAACTGAATCTCTGGTGGCGAGATCAGAAAGCACAAGAGGGCTGAATTGCCCACTGCCTGTATGGTTTAAAATTTAAACCTAATCCAGATGGGGTGCACATCCCCATAAATTTTAGGCACTTCCCGATTAACTCTGGTTTTAGCCGCACAAACCCAAAGCACACCCTGATTGACCCTTGTTAAATCCCCATAGACTTAGTGCTCCGGGTCGAGAGGGGTAAATTTCAACAGGGATGAGTGTTGGACTTGGTTAGTGAAGGCGTCGGTCATTTTGAAGTGGCAGGGTCGTGTGAAACTGAATCTCAAGTGGCAAGTTCAGAAAGCACAAGAGGGCTGAATTGCCCACTGCCCGCATAATTTCACCCTAACTTAGTAAATTCCCATAAATTGGATATTCTGTGTTAAGAGGGGCAGGTTTCAATAAAGGCAAGTGGTGGACCTGGTTAATGAAGGCGTGGGCCAGTTCAAAGTGGCAGGGTCACGTGAAATTGAATCTCAAGTGGCGAGATCAAAAAACACGAGGGGGCTTTTTTGCCCACTGCCCGCATAATCTCAACCTAACCTTACAGTGACACGCTCTTCATTCTCCAGGCCACTGGAGGCCAATAAGAAGGCTTAGATATTTAAACCCAAATGGACAGTGTACCTTTAAGAGTTGAATAGGTAAGGCTGCTTGGTATCCTAGCAACAGATAGGGTCTGCAGTTGGAGTGGTCAGACAGGTTTTAGGACACAATAAAAGTGGAGATGGAGTCCCGGGCTAGGGATGTTTTAACCGGATAGCATTTTTCAGAGACCTCCCCGGGAGACCGGAGTGATGGGAGTAAGTGGATTTGGTCTCCCAGGCGGGAGTCAAGCGTTGTTGGAGGCAGTTTGTTGGAGTTAAAATGGTTGACCAAGACACAAAACTAGTGGTAAGAATATTATTGTTTTATTTTCCATGTAACCCTTGGCATATAGATGCCAGGTAGTGATTTTTTTAAAAAAATATCATTACCCTTAGAATTACATGCCTCTCATTATTGGTCCCTGGGAGGAATACAGGCAGTGTCTGAGCCTGACACTGTTGGGCCACCTCGAGTAGGGTGTCTAGTGATTAAAGGCCCGAAACACCTGATGATCCGAGGTTACATTACTGATGATGTGTCCCAGTGCACACCCGGTTCGTTGAACCAAGTGGTGTCGGACCTTGATAATGAAAGGCATGGTCCAGATTAACCTGGCTTTATTATACTAGCTCATTCGCCATAGCAGTTCATATACCGTCATTTAAAATTCTGTATTCTAATATCTCCTAGTCAAACATATATATTCACTAGCTTAAAACTTAAACCTAATCTTAAAGTTTAGATGGGGTACACACCCCCACAAACCCTACTAAAGTTTAGAGGGGGTACACACCCCCACAAACCCTATTAAAGTTTAGATGGGGTACACACCCCCACAAACCCTACTAAAGTTTAGATGGGGTACACACCCCCACAAACCCTATTCATTCCCCGATTAACCCTGGCTTTAGCCCCACAAACCCAAAGCACATCCTGATTGACCCTTGCTAAACTCCCATAGACATTGTCCCGTGTCAAGAGGGGTAATTTCAACAGGAATAAGTGTTGGGTCTGATTGGTGAAGGCGTCGGCCAGTTTAAATATATCCACTAGCCTAAAATTTAAACCTAATCCTAAGGTCCAAAAGGGGCATACACCCCCACAAACCCTAGGAACTCTGGCTTCAGCCGTACAAACCTAAAGCACACCCTGACTGATCAACAGGGATAAGTGTTGGGCCTGGTTGGTAAAGGCGTGGGCCAGTTTAAAGTGGCAGGATCGTGTGAAACTGAATCTCTGGTGGCGAGATCAGAAAGCACAAGAGGGCTGAATTGCCCACTGCCTGTATGGTTTAAAATTTAAACCTAATCCAGATGGGGTGCACATCCCCATAAATTTTAGGCACTTCCCGATTAACTCTGGTTTTAGCCGCACAAACCCAAAGCACACCCTGATTGACCCTTGTTAAATCCCCATAGACTTAGTGCTCCGGGTCGAGAGGGGTAAATTTCAACAGGGATGAGTGTTGGACTTGGTTAGTGAAGGCGTCGGTCATTTTGAAGTGGCAGGGTCGTGTGAAACTGAATCTCAAGTGGCAAGTTCAGAAAGCACAAGAGGGCTGAATTGCCCACTGCCCGCATAATTTCACCCTAACTTAGTAAATTCCCATAAATTGGATATTCTGTGTTAAGAGGGGCAGGTTTCAATAAAGGCAAGTGGTGGACCTGGTTAATGAAGGCGTGGGCCAGTTCAAAGTGGCAGGGTCACGTGAAATTGAATCTCAAGTGGCGAGATCAAAAAACACGAGGGGGCTTTTTTGCCCACTGCCCGCATAATCTCAACCTAACCTTACAGTGACACGCTCTTCATTCTCCAGGCCACTGGAGGCCAATAAGAAGGCTTAGATATTTAAACCCAAATGGACAGTGTACCTTTAAGAGTTGAATAGGTAAGGCTGCTTGGTATCCTAGCAACAGATAGGGTCTGCAGTTGGAGTGGTCAGACAGGTTTTAGGACACAATAAAAGTGGAGATGGAGTCCCGGGCTAGGGATGTTTTAACCGGATAGCATTTTTCAGAGACCTCCCCGGGAGACCGGAGTGATGGGAGTAAGTGGATTTGGTCTCCCAGGCGGGAGTCAAGCGTTGTTGGAGGCAGTTTGTTGGAGTTAAAATGGTTGACCAAGACACAAAACTAGTGGTAAGAATATTATTGTTTTATTTTCCATGTAACCCTTGGCATATAGATGCCAGGTAGTGATTTTTTTAAAAAAATATCATTACCCTTAGAATTACATGCCTCTCATTATTGGTCCCTGGGAGGAATACAGGCAGTGTCTGAGCCTGACACTGTTGGGCCACCTCGAGTAGGGTGTCTAGTGATTAAAGGCCCGAAACACCTGATGATCCGAGGTTACATTACTGATGATGTGTCCCAGTGCACACCCGGTTCGTTGAACCAAGTGGTGTCGGACCTTGATAATGAAAGGCATGGTCCAGATTAACCTGGCTTTATTATACTAGCTCATTCGCCATAGCAGTTCATATACCGTCATTTAAAATTCTGTATTCTAATATCTCCTAGTCAAACATATATATTCACTAGCTTAAAACTTAAACCTAATCTTAAAGTTTAGAGGGGGTACACACCCCCACAAACCCTACTAAAGTTTAGAGGGGGTACACACCCCCACAAACCCTATTAAAGTTTAGATGGGGTACACACCCCCACAAACCCTACTAAAGTTTAGATGGGGTACACACCCCCACAAACCCTATTCACTCCCCGATTAACCCTGGCTTTAGCCCCACAAACCCAAAGCACATCCTGATTGACCCTTGCTAAACTCCCATAGACATTGTCCCGTGTCAAGAGGGGTAATTTCAACAGGAATAAGTGTTGGGTCTGATTGGTGAAGGCGTCGGCCAGTTTAAATATATCCACTAGCCTAAAATTTAAACCTAATCCTAAGGTCCAAAAGGGGCATACACCCCCACAAACCCTAGGAACTCTGGCTTCAGCCGTACAAACCTAAAGCACACCCTGACTGATCAACAGGGATAAGTGTTGGGCCTGGTTGGTAAAGGCGTGGGCCAGTTTAAAGTGGCAGGATCGTGTGAAACTGAATCTCTGGTGGCGAGATCAGAAAGCACAAGAGGGCTGAATTGCCCACTGCCTGTATGGTTTAAAATTTAAACCTAATCCAGATGGGGTGCACATCCCCATAAATTTTAGGCACTTCCCGATTAACTCTGGTTTTAGCCGCACAAACCCAAAGCACACCCTGATTGACCCTTGTTAAATCCCCATAGACTTAGTGCTCCGGGTCGAGAGGGGTAAATTTCAACAGGGATGAGTGTTGGACTTGGTTAGTGAAGGCGTCGGTCATTTTGAAGTGGCAGGGTCGTGTGAAACTGAATCTCAAGTGGCAAGTTCAGAAAGCACAAGAGGGCTGAATTGCCCACTGCCCGCATAATTTCACCCTAACTTAGTAAATTCCCATAAATTGGATATTCTGTGTTAAGAGGGGCAGGTTTCAATAAAGGCAAGTGGTGGACCTGGTTAATGAAGGCGTGGGCCAGTTCAAAGTGGCAGGGTCACGTGAAATTGAATCTCAAGTGGCGAGATCAAAAAACACGAGGGGGCTTTTTTGCCCACTGCCCGCATAATCTCAACCTAACCTTACAGTGACACGCTCTTCATTCTCCAGGCCACTGGAGGCCAATAAGAAGGCTTAGATATTTAAACCCAAATGGACAGTGTACCTTTAAGAGTTGAATAGGTAAGGCTGCTTGGTATCCTAGCAACAGATAGGGTCTGCAGTTGGAGTGGTCAGACAGGTTTTAGGACACAATAAAAGTGGAGATGGAGTCCCGGGCTAGGGATGTTTTAACCGGATAGCATTTTTCAGAGACCTCCCCGGGAGACCGGAGTGATGGGAGTAAGTGGATTTGGTCTCCCAGGCGGGAGTCAAGCGTTGTTGGAGGCAGTTTGTTGGAGTTAAAATGGTTGACCAAGACACAAAACTAGTGGTAAGAATATTATTGTTTTATTTTCCATGTAACCCTTGGCATATAGATGCCAGGTAGTGATTTTTTTAAAAAAATATCATTACCCTTTGAATTACATGCCTCTCATTATTGGTCCCTGGGAGGAATACAGGCAGTGTCTGAGCCTGACACTGTTGGGCCACCTCGAGTAGGGTGTCTAGTGATTAAAGGCCCGAAACACCTGATGATCCGAGGTTACATTACTGATGATGTGTCCCAGTGCACACCCGGTTCGTTGAACCAAGTGGTGTCGGACCTTGATAATGAAAGGCATGGTCCAGATTAACCTGGCTTTATTATACTAGCTCATTCGCCATAGCAGTTCATATACCGTCATTTAAAATTCTGTATTCTAATATCTCCTAGTCAAACATATATATTCACTAGCTTAAAACTTAAACCTAATCTTAAAGTTTAGATGGGGTACACACCCCCACAAACCCTACTAAAGTTTAGAGGGGGTACACACCCCCACAAACCCTATTAAAGTTTAGATGGGGTACACACCCCCACAAACCCTACTAAAGTTTAGATGGGGTACACACCCCCACAAACCCTATTCACTCCCCGATTAACCCTGGCTTTAGCCCCACAAACCCAAAGCACATCCTGATTGACCCTTGCTAAACTCCCATAGACATTGTCCCGTGTCAAGAGGGGTAATTTCAACAGGAATAAGTGTTGGGTCTGATTGGTGAAGGCGTCGGCCAGTTTAAATATATCCACTAGCCTAAAATTTAAACCTAATCCTAAGGTCCAAAAGGGGCATACACCCCCACAAACCCTAGGAACTCTGGCTTCAGCCGTACAAACCTAAAGCACACCCTGACTGATCAACAGGGATAAGTGTTGGGCCTGGTTGGTAAAGGCGTGGGCCAGTTTAAAGTGGCAGGATCGTGTGAAACTGAATCTCTGGTGGCGAGATCAGAAAGCACAAGAGGGCTGAATTGCCCACTGCCTGTATGGTTTAAAATTTAAACCTAATCCAGATGGGGTGCACATCCCCATAAATTTTAGGCACTTCCCGATTAACTCTGGTTTTAGCCGCACAAACCCAAAGCACACCCTGATTGACCCTTGTTAAATCCCCATAGACTTAGTGCTCCGGGTCGAGAGGGGTAAATTTCAACAGGGATGAGTGTTGGACTTGGTTAGTGAAGGCGTCGGTCATTTTGAAGTGGCAGGGTCGTGTGAAACTGAATCTCAAGTGGCAAGTTCAGAAAGCACAAGAGGGCTGAATTGCCCACTGCCCGCATAATTTCACCCTAACTTAGTAAATTCCCATAAATTGGATATTCTGTGTTAAGAGGGGCAGGTTTCAATAAAGGCAAGTGGTGGACCTGGTTAATGAAGGCGTGGGCCAGTTCAAAGTGGCAGGGTCACGTGAAATTGAATCTCAAGTGGCGAGATCAAAAAACACGAGGGGGCTTTTTTGCCCACTGCCCGCATAATCTCAACCTAACCTTACAGTGACACGCTCTTCATTCTCCAGGCCACTGGAGGCCAATAAGAAGGCTTAGATATTTAAACCCAAATGGACAGTGTACCTTTAAGAGTTGAATAGGTAAGGCTGCTTGGTATCCTAGCAACAGATAGGGTCTGCAGTTGGAGTGGTCAGACAGGTTTTAGGACACAATAAAAGTGGAGATGGAGTCCCGGGCTAGGGATGTTTTAACCGGATAGCATTTTTCAGAGACCTCCCCGGGAGACCGGAGTGATGGGAGTAAGTGGATTTGGTCTCCCAGGCGGGAGTCAAGCGTTGTTGGAGGCAGTTTGTTGGAGTTAAAATGGTTGACCAAGACACAAAACTAGTGGTAAGAATATTATTGTTTTATTTTCCATGTAACCCTTGGCATATAGATGCCAGGTAGTGATTTTTTTAAAAAAATATCATTACCCTTAGAATTACATGCCTCTCATTATTGGTCCCTGGGAGGAATACAGGCAGTGTCTGAGCCTGACACTGTTGGGCCACCTCGAGTAGGGTGTCTAGTGATTAAAGGCCCGAAACACCTGATGATCCGAGGTTACATTACTGATGATGTGTCCCAGTGCACACCCGGTTCGTTGAACCAAGTGGTGTCGGACCTTGATAATGAAAGGCATGGTCCAGATTAACCTGGCTTTATTATACTAGCTCATTCGCCATAGCAGTTCATATACCGTCATTTAAAATTCTGTATTCTAATATCTCCTAGTCAAACATATATATTCACTAGCTTAAAACTTAAACCTAATCTTAAAGTTTAGATGGGGTACACACCCCCACAAACCCTACTAAAGTTTAGAGGGGGTACACACCCCCACAAACCCTATTAAAGTTTAGATGGGGTACACACCCCCACAAACCCTACTAAAGTTTAGATGGGGTACACACCCCCACAAACCCTATTCACTCCCCGATTAACCCTGGCTTTAGCCCCACAAACCCAAAGCACATCCTGATTGACCCTTGCTAAACTCCCATAGACATTGTCCCGTGTCAAGAGGGGTAATTTCAACAGGAATAAGTGTTGGGTCTGATTGGTGAAGGCGTCGGCCAGTTTAAATATATCCACTAGCCTAAAATTTAAACCTAATCCTAAGGTCCAAAAGGGGCATACACCCCCACAAACCCTAGGAACTCTGGCTTCAGCCGTACAAACCTAAAGCACACCCTGACTGATCAACAGGGATAAGTGTTGGGCCTGGTTGGTAAAGGCGTGGGCCAGTTTAAAGTGGCAGGATCGTGTGAAACTGAATCTCTGGTGGCGAGATCAGAAAGCACAAGAGGGCTGAATTGCCCACTGCCTGTATGGTTTAAAATTTAAACCTAATCCAGATGGGGTGCACATCCCCATAAATTTTAGGCACTTCCCGATTAACTCTGGTTTTAGCCGCACAAACCCAAAGCACACCCTGATTGACCCTTGTTAAATCCCCATAGACTTAGTGCTCCGGGTCGAGAGGGGTAAATTTCAACAGGGATGAGTGTTGGACTTGGTTAGTGAAGGCGTCGGTCATTTTGAAGTGGCAGGGTCGTGTGAAACTGAATCTCAAGTGGCAAGTTCAGAAAGCACAAGAGGGCTGAATTGCCCACTGCCCGCATAATTTCACCCTAACTTAGTAAATTCCCATAAATTGGATATTCTGTGTTAAGAGGGGCAGGTTTCAATAAAGGCAAGTGGTGGACCTGGTTAATGAAGGCGTGGGCCAGTTCAAAGTGGCAGGGTCACGTGAAATTGAATCTCAAGTGGCGAGATCAAAAAACACGAGGGGGCTTTTTTGCCCACTGCCCGCATAATCTCAACCTAACCTTACAGTGACACGCTCTTCATTCTCCAGGCCACTGGAGGCCAATAAGAAGGCTTAGATATTTAAACCCAAATGGACAGTGTACCTTTAAGAGTTGAATAGGTAAGGCTGCTTGGTATCCTAGCAACAGATAGGGTCTGCAGTTGGAGTGGTCAGACAGGTTTTAGGACACAATAAAAGTGGAGATGGAGTCCCGGGCTAGGGATGTTTTAACCGGATAGCATTTTTCAGAGACCTCCCCGGGAGACCGGAGTGATGGGAGTAAGTGGATTTGGTCTCCCAGGCGGGAGTCAAGCGTTGTTGGAGGCAGTTTGTTGGAGTTAAAATGGTTGACCAAGACACAAAACTAGTGGTAAGAATATTATTGTTTTATTTTCCATGTAACCCTTGGCATATAGATGCCAGGTAGTGATTTTTTAAAAAAAATATCATTACCCTTAGAATTACATGCCTCTCATTATTGGTCCCTGGGAGGAATACAGGCAGTGTCTGAGCCTGACACTGTTGGGCCACCTCGAGTAGGGTGTCTAGTGATTAAAGGCCCGAAACACCTGATGATCCGAGGTTACATTACTGATGATGTGTCCCAGTGCACACCCGGTTCGTTGAACCAAGTGGTGTCGGACCTTGATAATGAAAGGCATGGTCCAGATTAACCTGGCTTTATTATACTAGCTCATTCGCCATAGCAGTTCATATACCGTCATTTAAAATTCTGTATTCTAATATCTCCTAGTCAAACATATATATTCACTAGCTTAAAACTTAAACCTAATCTTAAAGTTTAGATGGGGTACACACCCCCACAAACCCTACTAAAGTTTAGAGGGGGTACACACCCCCACAAACCCTATTAAAGTTTAGATGGGGTACACACCCCCACAAACCCTACTAAAGTTTAGATGGGGTACACACCCCCACAAACCCTATTCACTCCCCGATTAACCCTGGCTTTAGCCCCACAAACCCAAAGCACATCCTGATTGACCCTTGCTAAACTCCCATAGACATTGTCCCGTGTCAAGAGGGGTAATTTCAACAGGAATAAGTGTTGGGTCTGATTGGTGAAGGCGTCGGCCAGTTTAAATATATCCACTAGCCTAAAATTTAAACCTAATCCTAAGGTCCAAAAGGGGCATACACCCCCACAAACCCTAGGAACTCTGGCTTCAGCCGTACAAACCTAAAGCACACCCTGACTGATCAACAGGGATAAGTGTTGGGCCTGGTTGGTAAAGGCGTGGGCCAGTTTAAAGTGGCAGGATCGTGTGAAACTGAATCTCTGGTGGCGAGATCAGAAAGCACAAGAGGGCTGAATTGCCCACTGCCTGTATGGTTTAAAATTTAAACCTAATCCAGATGGGGTGCACATCCCCATAAATTTTAGGCACTTCCCGATTAACTCTGGTTTTAGCCGCACAAACCCAAAGCACACCCTGATTGACCCTTGTTAAATCCCCATAGACTTAGTGCTCCGGGTCGAGAGGGGTAAATTTCAACAGGGATGAGTGTTGGACTTGGTTAGTGAAGGCGTCGGTCATTTTGAAGTGGCAGGGTCGTGTGAAACTGAATCTCAAGTGGCAAGTTCAGAAAGCACAAGAGGGCTGAATTGCCCACTGCCCGCATAATTTCACCCTAACTTAGTAAATTCCCATAAATTGGATATTCTGTGTTAAGAGGGGCAGGTTTCAATAAAGGCAAGTGGTGGACCTGGTTAATGAAGGCGTGGGCCAGTTCAAAGTGGCAGGGTCACGTGAAATTGAATCTCAAGTGGCGAGATCAAAAAACACGAGGGGGCTTTTTTGCCCACTGCCCGCATAATCTCAACCTAACCTTACAGTGACACGCTCTTCATTCTCCAGGCCACTGGAGGCCAATAAGAAGGCTTAGATATTTAAACCCAAATGGACAGTGTACCTTTAAGAGTTGAATAGGTAAGGCTGCTTGGTATCCTAGCAACAGATAGGGTCTGCAGTTGGAGTGGTCAGACAGGTTTTAGGACACAATAAAAGTGGAGATGGAGTCCCGGGCTAGGGATGTTTTAACCGGATAGCATTTTTCAGAGACCTCCCCGGGAGACCGGAGTGATGGGAGTAAGTGGATTTGGTCTCCCAGGCGGGAGTCAAGCGTTGTTGGAGGCAGTTTGTTGGAGTTAAAATGGTTGACCAAGACACAAAACTAGTGGTAAGAATATTATTGTTTTATTTTCCATGTAACCCTTGGCATATAGATGCCAGGTAGTGATTTTTTTAAAAAAATATCATTACCCTTAGAATTACATGCCTCTCATTATTGGTCCCTGGGAGGAATACAGGCAGTGTCTGAGCCTGACACTGTTGGGCCACCTCGAGTAGGGTGTCTAGTGATTAAAGGCCCGAAACACCTGATGATCCGAGGTTACATTACTGATGATGTGTCCCAGTGCACACCCGGTTCGTTGAACCAAGTGGTGTCGGACCTTGATAATGAAAGGCATGGTCCAGATTAACCTGGCTTTATTATACTAGCTCATTCGCCATAGCAGTTCATATACCGTCATTTAAAATTCTGTATTCTAATATCTCCTAGTCAAACATATATATTCACTAGCTTAAAACTTAAACCTAATCTTAAAGTTTAGATGGGGTACACACCCCCACAAACCCTACTAAAGTTTAGAGGGGGTACACACCCCCACAAACCCTATTAAAGTTTAGATGGGGTACACACCCCCACAAACCCTACTAAAGTTTAGATGGGGTACACACCCCCACAAACCCTATTCACTCCCCGATTAACCCTGGCTTTAGCCCCACAAACCCAAAGCACATCCTGATTGACCCTTGCTAAACTCCCATAGACATTGTCCCGTGTCAAGAGGGGTAATTTCAACAGGAATAAGTGTTGGGTCTGATTGGTGAAGGCGTCGGCCAGTTTAAATATATCCACTAGCCTAAAATTTAAACCTAATCCTAAGGTCCAAAAGGGGCATACACCCCCACAAACCCTAGGAACTCTGGCTTCAGCCGTACAAACCTAAAGCACACCCTGACTGATCAACAGGGATAAGTGTTGGGCCTGGTTGGTAAAGGCGTGGGCCAGTTTAAAGTGGCAGGATCGTGTGAAACTGAATCTCTGGTGGCGAGATCAGAAAGCACAAGAGGGCTGAATTGCCCACTGCCTGTATGGTTTAAAATTTAAACCTAATCCAGATGGGGTGCACATCCCCATAAATTTTAGGCACTTCCCGATTAACTCTGGTTTTAGCCGCACAAACCCAAAGCACACCCTGATTGACCCTTGTTAAATCCCCATAGACTTAGTGCTCCGGGTCGAGAGGGGTAAATTTCAACAGGGATGAGTGTTGGACTTGGTTAGTGAAGGCGTCGGTCATTTTGAAGTGGCAGGGTCGTGTGAAACTGAATCTCAAGTGGCAAGTTCAGAAAGCACAAGAGGGCTGAATTGCCCACTGCCCGCATAATTTCACCCTAACTTAGTAAATTCCCATAAATTGGATATTCTGTGTTAAGAGGGGCAGGTTTCAATAAAGGCAAGTGGTGGACCTGGTTAATGAAGGCGTGGGCCAGTTCAAAGTGGCAGGGTCACGTGAAATTGAATCTCAAGTGGCGAGATCAAAAAACACGAGGGGGCTTTTTTGCCCACTGCCCGCATAATCTCAACCTAACCTTACAGTGACACGCTCTTCATTCTCCAGGCCACTGGAGGCCAATAAGAAGGCTTAGATATTTAAACCCAAATGGACAGTGTACCTTTAAGAGTTGAATAGGTAAGGCTGCTTGGTATCCTAGCAACAGATAGGGTCTGCAGTTGGAGTGGTCAGACAGGTTTTAGGACACAATAAAAGTGGAGATGGAGTCCCGGGCTAGGGATGTTTTAACCGGATAGCATTTTTCAGAGACCTCCCCGGGAGACCGGAGTGATGGGAGTAAGTGGATTTGGTCTCCCAGGCGGGAGTCAAGCGTTGTTGGAGGCAGTTTGTTGGAGTTAAAATGGTTGACCAAGACACAAAACTAGTGGTAAGAATATTATTGTTTTATTTTCCATGTAACCCTTGGCATATAGATGCCAGGTAGTGATTTTTTTAAAAAAATATCATTACCCTTAGAATTACATGCCTCTCATTATTGGTCCCTGGGAGGAATACAGGCAGTGTCTGAGCCTGACACTGTTGGGCCACCTCGAGTAGGGTGTCTAGTGATTAAAGGCCCGAAACACCTGATGATCCGAGGTTACATTACTGATGATGTGTCCCAGTGCACACCCGGTTCGTTGAACCAAGTGGTGTCGGACCTTGATAATGAAAGGCATGGTCCAGATTAACCTGGCTTTATTATACTAGCTCATTCGCCATAGCAGTTCATATACCGTCATTTAAAATTCTGTATTCTAATATCTCCTAGTCAAACATATATATTCACTAGCTTAAAACTTAAACCTAATCTTAAAGTTTAGATGGGGTACACACCCCCACAAACCCTACTAAAGTTTAGAGGGGGTACACACCCCCACAAACCCTATTAAAGTTTAGATGGGGTACACACCCCCACAAACCCTACTAAAGTTTAGATGGGGTACACACCCCCACAAACCCTATTCACTCCCCGATTAACCCTGGCTTTAGCCCCACAAACCCAAAGCACATCCTGATTGACCCTTGCTAAACTCCCATAGACATTGTCCCGTGTCAAGAGGGGTAATTTCAACAGGAATAAGTGTTGGGTCTGATTGGTGAAGGCGTCGGCCAGTTTAAATATATCCACTAGCCTAAAATTTAAACCTAATCCTAAGGTCCAAAAGGGGCATACACCCCCACAAACCCTAGGAACTCTGGCTTCAGCCGTACAAACCTAAAGCACACCCTGACTGATCAACAGGGATAAGTGTTGGGCCTGGTTGGTAAAGGCGTGGGCCAGTTTAAAGTGGCAGGATCGTGTGAAACTGAATCTCTGGTGGCGAGATCAGAAAGCACAAGAGGGCTGAATTGCCCACTGCCTGTATGGTTTAAAATTTAAACCTAATCCAGATGGGGTGCACATCCCCATAAATTTTAGGCACTTCCCGATTAACTCTGGTTTTAGCCGCACAAACCCAAAGCACACCCTGATTGACCCTTGTTAAATCCCCATAGACTTAGTGCTCCGGGTCGAGAGGGGTAAATTTCAACAGGGATGAGTGTTGGACTTGGTTAGTGAAGGCGTCGGTCATTTTGAAGTGGCAGGGTCGTGTGAAACTGAATCTCAAGTGGCAAGTTCAGAAAGCACAAGAGGGCTGAATTGCCCACTGCCCGCATAATTTCACCCTAACTTAGTAAATTCCCATAAATTGGATATTCTGTGTTAAGAGGGGCAGGTTTCAATAAAGGCAAGTGGTGGACCTGGTTAATGAAGGCGTGGGCCAGTTCAAAGTGGCAGGGTCACGTGAAATTGAATCTCAAGTGGCGAGATCAAAAAACACGAGGGGGCTTTTTTGCCCACTGCCCGCATAATCTCAACCTAACCTTACAGTGACACGCTCTTCATTCTCCAGGCCACTGGAGGCCAATAAGAAGGCTTAGATATTTAAACCCAAATGGACAGTGTACCTTTAAGAGTTGAATAGGTAAGGCTGCTTGGTATCCTAGCAACAGATAGGGTCTGCAGTTGGAGTGGTCAGACAGGTTTTAGGACACAATAAAAGTGGAGATGGAGTCCCGGGCTAGGGATGTTTTAACCGGATAGCATTTTTCAGAGACCTCCCCGGGAGACCGGAGTGATGGGAGTAAGTGGATTTGGTCTCCCAGGCGGGAGTCAAGCGTTGTTGGAGGCAGTTTGTTGGAGTTAAAATGGTTGACCAAGACACAAAACTAGTGGTAAGAATATTATTGTTTTATTTTCCATGTAACCCTTGGCATATAGATGCCAGGTAGTGATTTTTTTAAAAAAATATCATTACCCTTAGAATTACATGCCTCTCATTATTGGTCCCTGGGAGGAATACAGGCAGTGTCTGAGCCTGACACTGTTGGGCCACCTCGAGTAGGGTGTCTAGTGATTAAAGGCCCGAAACACCTGATGATCCGAGGTTACATTACTGATGATGTGTCCCAGTGCACACCCGGTTCGTTGAACCAAGTGGTGTCGGACCTTGATAATGAAAGGCATGGTCCAGATTAACCTGGCTTTATTATACTAGCTCATTCGCCATAGCAGTTCATATACCGTCATTTAAAATTCTGTATTCTAATATCTCCTAGTCAAACATATATATTCACTAGCTTAAAACTTAAACCTAATCTTAAAGTTTAGATGGGGTACACACCCCCACAAACCCTACTAAAGTTTAGAGGGGGTACACACCCCCACAAACCCTATTAAAGTTTAGATGGGGTACACACCCCCACAAACCCTACTAAAGTTTAGATGGGGTACACACCCCCACAAACCCTATTCACTCCCCGATTAACCCTGGCTTTAGCCCCACAAACCCAAAGCACATCCTGATTGACCCTTGCTAAACTCCCATAGACATTGTCCCGTGTCAAGAGGGGTAATTTCAACAGGAATAAGTGTTGGGTCTGATTGGTGAAGGCGTCGGCCAGTTTAAATATATCCACTAGCCTAAAATTTAAACCTAATCCTAAGGTCCAAAAGGGGCATACACCCCCACAAACCCTAGGAACTCTGGCTTCAGCCGTACAAACCTAAAGCACACCCTGACTGATCAACAGGGATAAGTGTTGGGCCTGGTTGGTAAAGGCGTGGGCCAGTTTAAAGTGGCAGGATCGTGTGAAACTGAATCTCTGGTGGCGAGATCAGAAAGCACAAGAGGGCTGAATTGCCCACTGCCTGTATGGTTTAAAATTTAAACCTAATCCAGATGGGGTGCACATCCCCATAAATTTTAGGCACTTCCCGATTAACTCTGGTTTTAGCCGCACAAACCCAAAGCACACCCTGATTGACCCTTGTTAAATCCCCATAGACTTAGTGCTCCGGGTCGAGAGGGGTAAATTTCAACAGGGATGAGTGTTGGACTTGGTTAGTGAAGGCGTCGGTCATTTTGAAGTGGCAGGGTCGTGTGAAACTGAATCTCAAGTGGCAAGTTCAGAAAGCACAAGAGGGCTGAATTGCCCACTGCCCGCATAATTTCACCCTAACTTAGTAAATTCCCATAAATTGGATATTCTGTGTTAAGAGGGGCAGGTTTCAATAAAGGCAAGTGGTGGACCTGGTTAATGAAGGCGTGGGCCAGTTCAAAGTGGCAGGGTCACGTGAAATTGAATCTCAAGTGGCGAGATCAAAAAACACGAGGGGGCTTTTTTGCCCACTGCCCGCATAATCTCAACCTAACCTTACAGTGACACGCTCTTCATTCTCCAGGCCACTGGAGGCCAATAAGAAGGCTTAGATATTTAAACCCAAATGGACAGTGTACCTTTAAGAGTTGAATAGGTAAGGCTGCTTGGTATCCTAGCAACAGATAGGGTCTGCAGTTGGAGTGGTCAGACAGGTTTTAGGACACAATAAAAGTGGAGATGGAGTCCCGGGCTAGGGATGTTTTAACCGGATAGCATTTTTCAGAGACCTCCCCGGGAGACCGGAGTGATGGGAGTAAGTGGATTTGGTCTCCCAGGCGGGAGTCAAGCGTTGTTGGAGGCAGTTTGTTGGAGTTAAAATGGTTGACCAAGACACAAAACTAGTGGTAAGAATATTATTGTTTTATTTTCCATGTAACCCTTGGCATATAGATGCCAGGTAGTGATTTTTTTAAAAAAATATCATTACCCTTAGAATTACATGCCTCTCATTATTGGTCCCTGGGAGGAATACAGGCAGTGTCTGAGCCTGACACTGTTGGGCCACCTCGAGTAGGGTGTCTAGTGATTAAAGGCCCGAAACACCTGATGATCCGAGGTTACATTACTGATGATGTGTCCCAGTGCACACCCGGTTCGTTGAACCAAGTGGTGTCGGACCTTGATAATGAAAGGCATGGTCCAGATTAACCTGGCTTTATTATACTAGCTCATTCGCCATAGCAGTTCATATACCGTCATTTAAAATTCTGTATTCTAATATCTCCTAGTCAAACATATATATTCACTAGCTTAAAACTTAAACCTAATCTTAAAGTTTAGATGGGGTACACACCCCCACAAACCCTACTAAAGTTTAGAGGGGGTACACACCCCCACAAACCCTATTAAAGTTTAGATGGGGTACACACCCCCACAAACCCTACTAAAGTTTAGATGGGGTACACACCCCCACAAACCCTATTCACTCCCCGATTAACCCTGGCTTTAGCCCCACAAACCCAAAGCACATCCTGATTGACCCTTGCTAAACTCCCATAGACATTGTCCCGTGTCAAGAGGGGTAATTTCAACAGGAATAAGTGTTGGGTCTGATTGGTGAAGGCGTCGGCCAGTTTAAATATATCCACTAGCCTAAAATTTAAACCTAATCCTAAGGTCCAAAAGGGGCATACACCCCCACAAACCCTAGGAACTCTGGCTTCAGCCGTACAAACCTAAAGCACACCCTGACTGATCAACAGGGATAAGTGTTGGGCCTGGTTGGTAAAGGCGTGGGCCAGTTTAAAGTGGCAGGATCGTGTGAAACTGAATCTCTGGTGGCGAGATCAGAAAGCACAAGAGGGCTGAATTGCCCACTGCCTGTATGGTTTAAAATTTAAACCTAATCCAGATGGGGTGCACATCCCCATAAATTTTAGGCACTTCCCGATTAACTCTGGTTTTAGCCGCACAAACCCAAAGCACACCCTGATTGACCCTTGTTAAATCCCCATAGACTTAGTGCTCCGGGTCGAGAGGGGTAAATTTCAACAGGGATGAGTGTTGGACTTGGTTAGTGAAGGCGTCGGTCATTTTGAAGTGGCAGGGTCGTGTGAAACTGAATCTCAAGTGGCAAGTTCAGAAAGCACAAGAGGGCTGAATTGCCCACTGCCCGCATAATTTCACCCTAACTTAGTAAATTCCCATAAATTGGATATTCTGTGTTAAGAGGGGCAGGTTTCAATAAAGGCAAGTGGTGGACCTGGTTAATGAAGGCGTGGGCCAGTTCAAAGTGGCAGGGTCACGTGAAATTGAATCTCAAGTGGCGAGATCAAAAAACACGAGGGGGCTTTTTTGCCCACTGCCCGCATAATCTCAACCTAACCTTACAGTGACACGCTCTTCATTCTCCAGGCCACTGGAGGCCAATAAGAAGGCTTAGATATTTAAACCCAAATGGACAGTGTACCTTTAAGAGTTGAATAGGTAAGGCTGCTTGGTATCCTAGCAACAGATAGGGTCTGCAGTTGGAGTGGTCAGACAGGTTTTAGGACACAATAAAAGTGGAGATGGAGTCCCGGGCTAGGGATGTTTTAACCGGATAGCATTTTTCAGAGACCTCCCCGGGAGACCGGAGTGATGGGAGTAAGTGGATTTGGTCTCCCAGGCGGGAGTCAAGCGTTGTTGGAGGCAGTTTGTTGGAGTTAAAATGGTTGACCAAGACACAAAACTAGTGGTAAGAATATTATTGTTTTATTTTCCATGTAACCCTTGGCATATAGATGCCAGGTAGTGATTTTTTTAAAAAAATATCATTACCCTTTGAATTACATGCCTCTCATTATTGGTCCCTGGGAGGAATACAGGCAGTGTCTGAGCCTGACACTGTTGGGCCACCTCGAGTAGGGTGTCTAGTGATTAAAGGCCCGAAACACCTGATGATCCGAGGTTACATTACTGATGATGTGTCCCAGTGCACACCCGGTTCGTTGAACCAAGTGGTGTCGGACCTTGATAATGAAAGGCATGGTCCAGATTAACCTGGCTTTATTATACTAGCTCATTCGCCATAGCAGTTCATATACCGTCATTTAAAATTCTGTATTCTAATATCTCCTAGTCAAACATATATATTCACTAGCTTAAAACTTAAACCTAATCTTAAAGTTTAGATGGGGTACACACCCCCACAAACCCTACTAAAGTTTAGAGGGGGTACACACCCCCACAAACCCTATTAAAGTTTAGATGGGGTACACACCCCCACAAACCCTACTAAAGTTTAGATGGGGTACACACCCCCACAAACCCTATTCACTCCCCGATTAACCCTGGCTTTAGCCCCACAAACCCAAAGCACATCCTGATTGACCCTTGCTAAACTCCCATAGACATTGTCCCGTGTCAAGAGGGGTAATTTCAACAGGAATAAGTGTTGGGTCTGATTGGTGAAGGCGTCGGCCAGTTTAAATATATCCACTAGCCTAAAATTTAAACCTAATCCTAAGGTCCAAAAGGGGCATACACCCCCACAAACCCTAGGAACTCTGGCTTCAGCCGTACAAACCTAAAGCACACCCTGACTGATCAACAGGGATAAGTGTTGGGCCTGGTTGGTAAAGGCGTGGGCCAGTTTAAAGTGGCAGGATCGTGTGAAACTGAATCTCTGGTGGCGAGATCAGAAAGCACAAGAGGGCTGAATTGCCCACTGCCTGTATGGTTTAAAATTTAAACCTAATCCAGATGGGGTGCACATCCCCATAAATTTTAGGCACTTCCCGATTAACTCTGGTTTTAGCCGCACAAACCCAAAGCACACCCTGATTGACCCTTGTTAAATCCCCATAGACTTAGTGCTCCGGGTCGAGAGGGGTAAATTTCAACAGGGATGAGTGTTGGACTTGGTTAGTGAAGGCGTCGGTCATTTTGAAGTGGCAGGGTCGTGTGAAACTGAATCTCAAGTGGCAAGTTCAGAAAGCACAAGAGGGCTGAATTGCCCACTGCCCGCATAATTTCACCCTAACTTAGTAAATTCCCATAAATTGGATATTCTGTGTTAAGAGGGGCAGGTTTCAATAAAGGCAAGTGGTGGACCTGGTTAATGAAGGCGTGGGCCAGTTCAAAGTGGCAGGGTCACGTGAAATTGAATCTCAAGTGGCGAGATCAAAAAACACGAGGGGGCTTTTTTGCCCACTGCCCGCATAATCTCAACCTAACCTTACAGTGACACGCTCTTCATTCTCCAGGCCACTGGAGGCCAATAAGAAGGCTTAGATATTTAAACCCAAATGGACAGTGTACCTTTAAGAGTTGAATAGGTAAGGCTGCTTGGTATCCTAGCAACAGATAGGGTCTGCAGTTGGAGTGGTCAGACAGGTTTTAGGACACAATAAAAGTGGAGATGGAGTCCCGGGCTAGGGATGTTTTAACCGGATAGCATTTTTCAGAGACCTCCCCGGGAGACCGGAGTGATGGGAGTAAGTGGATTTGGTCTCCCAGGCGGGAGTCAAGCGTTGTTGGAGGCAGTTTGTTGGAGTTAAAATGGTTGACCAAGACACAAAACTAGTGGTAAGAATATTATTGTTTTATTTTCCATGTAACCCTTGGCATATAGATGCCAGGTAGTGATTTTTTTAAAAAAATATCATTACCCTTAGAATTACATGCCTCTCATTATTGGTCCCTGGGAGGAATACAGGCAGTGTCTGAGCCTGACACTGTTGGGCCACCTCGAGTAGGGTGTCTAGTGATTAAAGGCCCGAAACACCTGATGATCCGAGGTTACATTACTGATGATGTGTCCCAGTGCACACCCGGTTCGTTGAACCAAGTGGTGTCGGACCTTGATAATGAAAGGCATGGTCCAGATTAACCTGGCTTTATTATACTAGCTCATTCGCCATAGCAGTTCATATACCGTCATTTAAAATTCTGTATTCTAATATCTCCTAGTCAAACATATATATTCACTAGCTTAAAACTTAAACCTAATCTTAAAGTTTAGATGGGGTACACACCCCCACAAACCCTACTAAAGTTTAGAGGGGGTACACACCCCCACAAACCCTATTAAAGTTTAGATGGGGTACACACCCCCACAAACCCTACTAAAGTTTAGATGGGGTACACACCCCCACAAACCCTATTCACTCCCCGATTAACCCTGGCTTTAGCCCCACAAACCCAAAGCACATCCTGATTGACCCTTGCTAAACTCCCATAGACATTGTCCCGTGTCAAGAGGGGTAATTTCAACAGGAATAAGTGTTGGGTCTGATTGGTGAAGGCGTCGGCCAGTTTAAATATATCCACTAGCCTAAAATTTAAACCTAATCCTAAGGTCCAAAAGGGGCATACACCCCCACAAACCCTAGGAACTCTGGCTTCAGCCGTACAAACCTAAAGCACACCCTGACTGATCAACAGGGATAAGTGTTGGGCCTGGTTGGTAAAGGCGTGGGCCAGTTTAAAGTGGCAGGATCGTGTGAAACTGAATCTCTGGTGGCGAGATCAGAAAGCACAAGAGGGCTGAATTGCCCACTGCCTGTATGGTTTAAAATTTAAACCTAATCCAGATGGGGTGCACATCCCCATAAATTTTAGGCACTTCCCGATTAACTCTGGTTTTAGCCGCACAAACCCAAAGCACACCCTGATTGACCCTTGTTAAATCCCCATAGACTTAGTGCTCCGGGTCGAGAGGGGTAAATTTCAACAGGGATGAGTGTTGGACTTGGTTAGTGAAGGCGTCGGTCATTTTGAAGTGGCAGGGTCGTGTGAAACTGAATCTCAAGTGGCAAGTTCAGAAAGCACAAGAGGGCTGAATTGCCCACTGCCCGCATAATTTCACCCTAACTTAGTAAATTCCCATAAATTGGATATTCTGTGTTAAGAGGGGCAGGTTTCAATAAAGGCAAGTGGTGGACCTGGTTAATGAAGGCGTGGGCCAGTTCAAAGTGGCAGGGTCACGTGAAATTGAATCTCAAGTGGCGAGATCAAAAAACACGAGGGGGCTTTTTTGCCCACTGCCCGCATAATCTCAACCTAACCTTACAGTGACACGCTCTTCATTCTCCAGGCCACTGGAGGCCAATAAGAAGGCTTAGATATTTAAACCCAAATGGACAGTGTACCTTTAAGAGTTGAATAGGTAAGGCTGCTTGGTATCCTAGCAACAGATAGGGTCTGCAGTTGGAGTGGTCAGACAGGTTTTAGGACACAATAAAAGTGGAGATGGAGTCCCGGGCTAGGGATGTTTTAACCGGATAGCATTTTTCAGAGACCTCCCCGGGAGACCGGAGTGATGGGAGTAAGTGGATTTGGTCTCCCAGGCGGGAGTCAAGCGTTGTTGGAGGCAGTTTGTTGGAGTTAAAATGGTTGACCAAGACACAAAACTAGTGGTAAGAATATTATTGTTTTATTTTCCATGTAACCCTTGGCATATAGATGCCAGGTAGTGATTTTTTTAAAAAAATATCATTACCCTTAGAATTACATGCCTCTCATTATTGGTCCCTGGGAGGAATACAGGCAGTGTCTGAGCCTGACACTGTTGGGCCACCTCGAGTAGGGTGTCTAGTGATTAAAGGCCCGAAACACCTGATGATCCGAGGTTACATTACTGATGATGTGTCCCAGTGCACACCCGGTTCGTTGAACCAAGTGGTGTCGGACCTTGATAATGAAAGGCATGGTCCAGATTAACCTGGCTTTATTATACTAGCTCATTCGCCATAGCAGTTCATATACCGTCATTTAAAATTCTGTATTCTAATATCTCCTAGTCAAACATATATATTCACTAGCTTAAAACTTAAACCTAATCTTAAAGTTTAGATGGGGTACACACCCCCACAAACCCTACTAAAGTTTAGAGGGGGTACACACCCCCACAAACCCTACTAAAGTTTAGATGGGGTACACACCCCCACAAACCCTACTAAAGTTTAGATGGGGTACACACCCCCACAAACCCTATTAAAGTTTAGATGGGGTACACACCCCCACAAACCCTACTAAAGTTTAGATGGGGTACACACCCCCACAAACCCTATTCACTCCCCGATTAACCCTGGCTTTAGCCCCACAAACCCAAAGCACATCCTGATTGACCCTTGCTAAACTCCCATAGACATTGTCCCGTGTCAAGAGGGGTAATTTCAACAGGAATAAGTGTTGGGTCTGATTGGTGAAGGCGTCGGCCAGTTTAAATATATCCACTAGCCTAAAATTTAAACCTAATCCTAAGGTCCAAAAGGGGCATACACCCCCACAAACCCTAGGAACTCTGGCTTCAGCCGTACAAACCTAAAGCACACCCTGACTGATCAACAGGGATAAGTGTTGGGCCTGGTTGGTAAAGGCGTGGGCCAGTTTAAAGTGGCAGGATCGTGTGAAACTGAATCTCTGGTGGCGAGATCAGAAAGCACAAGAGGGCTGAATTGCCCACTGCCTGTATGGTTTAAAATTTAAACCTAATCCAGATGGGGTGCACATCCCCATAAATTTTAGGCACTTCCCGATTAACTCTGGTTTTAGCCGCACAAACCCAAAGCACACCCTGATTGACCCTTGTTAAATCCCCATAGACTTAGTGCTCCGGGTCGAGAGGGGTAAATTTCAACAGGGATGAGTGTTGGACTTGGTTAGTGAAGGCGTCGGTCATTTTGAAGTGGCAGGGTCGTGTGAAACTGAATCTCAAGTGGCAAGTTCAGAAAGCACAAGAGGGCTGAATTGCCCACTGCCCGCATAATTTCACCCTAACTTAGTAAATTCCCATAAATTGGATATTCTGTGTTAAGAGGGGCAGGTTTCAATAAAGGCAAGTGGTGGACCTGGTTAATGAAGGCGTGGGCCAGTTCAAAGTGGCAGGGTCACGTGAAATTGAATCTCAAGTGGCGAGATCAAAAAACACGAGGGGGCTTTTTTGCCCACTGCCCGCATAATCTCAACCTAACCTTACAGTGACACGCTCTTCATTCTCCAGGCCACTGGAGGCCAATAAGAAGGCTTAGATATTTAAACCCAAATGGACAGTGTACCTTTAAGAGTTGAATAGGTAAGGCTGCTTGGTATCCTAGCAACAGATAGGGTCTGCAGTTGGAGTGGTCAGACAGGTTTTAGGACACAATAAAAGTGGAGATGGAGTCCCGGGCTAGGGATGTTTTAACCGGATAGCATTTTTCAGAGACCTCCCCGGGAGACCGGAGTGATGGGAGTAAGTGGATTTGGTCTCCCAGGCGGGAGTCAAGCGTTGTTGGAGGCAGTTTGTTGGAGTTAAAATGGTTGACCAAGACACAAAACTAGTGGTAAGAATATTATTGTTTTATTTTCCATGTAACCCTTGGCATATAGATGCCAGGTAGTGATTTTTTTAAAAAAATATCATTACCCTTAGAATTACATGCCTCTCATTATTGGTCCCTGGGAGGAATACAGGCAGTGTCTGAGCCTGACACTGTTGGGCCACCTCGAGTAGGGTGTCTAGTGATTAAAGGCCCGAAACACCTGATGATCCGAGGTTACATTACTGATGATGTGTCCCAGTGCACACCCGGTTCGTTGAACCAAGTGGTGTCGGACCTTGATAATGAAAGGCATGGTCCAGATTAACCTGGCTTTATTATACTAGCTCATTCGCCATAGCAGTTCATATACCGTCATTTAAAATTCTGTATTCTAATATCTCCTAGTCAAACATATATATTCACTAGCTTAAAACTTAAACCTAATCTTAAAGTTTAGATGGGGTACACACCCCCACAAACCCTACTAAAGTTTAGAGGGGGTACACACCCCCACAAACCCTATTAAAGTTTAGATGGGGTACACACCCCCACAAACCCTACTAAAGTTTAGATGGGGTACACACCCCCACAAACCCTATTCACTCCCCGATTAACCCTGGCTTTAGCCCCACAAACCCAAAGCACATCCTGATTGACCCTTGCTAAACTCCCATAGACATTGTCCCGTGTCAAGAGGGGTAATTTCAACAGGAATAAGTGTTGGGTCTGATTGGTGAAGGCGTCGGCCAGTTTAAATATATCCACTAGCCTAAAATTTAAACCTAATCCTAAGGTCCAAAAGGGGCATACACCCCCACAAACCCTAGGAACTCTGGCTTCAGCCGTACAAACCTAAAGCACACCCTGACTGATCAACAGGGATAAGTGTTGGGCCTGGTTGGTAAAGGCGTGGGCCAGTTTAAAGTGGCAGGATCGTGTGAAACTGAATCTCTGGTGGCGAGATCAGAAAGCACAAGAGGGCTGAATTGCCCACTGCCTGTATGGTTTAAAATTTAAACCTAATCCAGATGGGGTGCACATCCCCATAAATTTTAGGCACTTCCCGATTAACTCTGGTTTTAGCCGCACAAACCCAAAGCACACCCTGATTGACCCTTGTTAAATCCCCATAGACTTAGTGCTCCGGGTCGAGAGGGGTAAATTTCAACAGGGATGAGTGTTGGACTTGGTTAGTGAAGGCGTCGGTCATTTTGAAGTGGCAGGGTCGTGTGAAACTGAATCTCAAGTGGCAAGTTCAGAAAGCACAAGAGGGCTGAATTGCCCACTGCCCGCATAATTTCACCCTAACTTAGTAAATTCCCATAAATTGGATATTCTGTGTTAAGAGGGGCAGGTTTCAATAAAGGCAAGTGGTGGACCTGGTTAATGAAGGCGTGGGCCAGTTCAAAGTGGCAGGGTCACGTGAAATTGAATCTCAAGTGGCGAGATCAAAAAACACGAGGGGGCTTTTTTGCCCACTGCCCGCATAATCTCAACCTAACCTTACAGTGACACGCTCTTCATTCTCCAGGCCACTGGAGGCCAATAAGAAGGCTTAGATATTTAAACCCAAATGGACAGTGTACCTTTAAGAGTTGAATAGGTAAGGCTGCTTGGTATCCTAGCAACAGATAGGGTCTGCAGTTGGAGTGGTCAGACAGGTTTTAGGACACAATAAAAGTGGAGATGGAGTCCCGGGCTAGGGATGTTTTAACCGGATAGCATTTTTCAGAGACCTCCCCGGGAGACCGGAGTGATGGGAGTAAGTGGATTTGGTCTCCCAGGCGGGAGTCAAGCGTTGTTGGAGGCAGTTTGTTGGAGTTAAAATGGTTGACCAAGACACAAAACTAGTGGTAAGAATATTATTGTTTTATTTTCCATGTAACCCTTGGCATATAGATGCCAGGTAGTGATTTTTTTAAAAAAATATCATTACCCTTAGAATTACATGCCTCTCATTATTGGTCCCTGGGAGGAATACAGGCAGTGTCTGAGCCTGACACTGTTGGGCCACCTCGAGTAGGGTGTCTAGTGATTAAAGGCCCGAAACACCTGATGATCCGAGGTTACATTACTGATGATGTGTCCCAGTGCACACCCGGTTCGTTGAACCAAGTGGTGTCGGACCTTGATAATGAAAGGCATGGTCCAGATTAACCTGGCTTTATTATACTAGCTCATTCGCCATAGCAGTTCATATACCGTCATTTAAAATTCTGTATTCTAATATCTCCTAGTCAAACATATATATTCACTAGCTTAAAACTTAAACCTAATCTTAAAGTTTAGATGGGGTACACACCCCCACAAACCCTACTAAAGTTTAGAGGGGGTACACACCCCCACAAACCCTACTAAAGTTTAGATGGGGTACACACCCCCACAAACCCTACTAAAGTTTAGATGGGGTACACACCCCCACAAACCCTATTAAAGTTTAGATGGGGTACACACCCCCACAAACCCTACTAAAGTTTAGATGGGGTACACACCCCCACAAACCCTATTCACTCCCCGATTAACCCTGGCTTTAGCCCCACAAACCCAAAGCACATCCTGATTGACCCTTGCTAAACTCCCATAGACATTGTCCCGTGTCAAGAGGGGTAATTTCAACAGGAATAAGTGTTGGGTCTGATTGGTGAAGGCGTCGGCCAGTTTAAATATATCCACTAGCCTAAAATTTAAACCTAATCCTAAGGTCCAAAAGGGGCATACACCCCCACAAACCCTAGGAACTCTGGCTTCAGCCGTACAAACCTAAAGCACACCCTGACTGATCAACAGGGATAAGTGTTGGGCCTGGTTGGTAAAGGCGTGGGCCAGTTTAAAGTGGCAGGATCGTGTGAAACTGAATCTCTGGTGGCGAGATCAGAAAGCACAAGAGGGCTGAATTGCCCACTGCCTGTATGGTTTAAAATTTAAACCTAATCCAGATGGGGTGCACATCCCCATAAATTTTAGGCACTTCCCGATTAACTCTGGTTTTAGCCGCACAAACCCAAAGCACACCCTGATTGACCCTTGTTAAATCCCCATAGACTTAGTGCTCCGGGTCGAGAGGGGTAAATTTCAACAGGGATGAGTGTTGGACTTGGTTAGTGAAGGCGTCGGTCATTTTGAAGTGGCAGGGTCGTGTGAAACTGAATCTCAAGTGGCAAGTTCAGAAAGCACAAGAGGGCTGAATTGCCCACTGCCCGCATAATTTCACCCTAACTTAGTAAATTCCCATAAATTGGATATTCTGTGTTAAGAGGGGCAGGTTTCAATAAAGGCAAGTGGTGGACCTGGTTAATGAAGGCGTGGGCCAGTTCAAAGTGGCAGGGTCACGTGAAATTGAATCTCAAGTGGCGAGATCAAAAAACACGAGGGGGCTTTTTTGCCCACTGCCCGCATAATCTCAACCTAACCTTACAGTGACACGCTCTTCATTCTCCAGGCCACTGGAGGCCAATAAGAAGGCTTAGATATTTAAACCCAAATGGACAGTGTACCTTTAAGAGTTGAATAGGTAAGGCTGCTTGGTATCCTAGCAACAGATAGGGTCTGCAGTTGGAGTGGTCAGACAGGTTTTAGGACACAATAAAAGTGGAGATGGAGTCCCGGGCTAGGGATGTTTTAACCGGATAGCATTTTTCAGAGACCTCCCCGGGAGACCGGAGTGATGGGAGTAAGTGGATTTGGTCTCCCAGGCGGGAGTCAAGCGTTGTTGGAGGCAGTTTGTTGGAGTTAAAATGGTTGACCAAGACACAAAACTAGTGGTAAGAATATTATTGTTTTATTTTCCATGTAACCCTTGGCATATAGATGCCAGGTAGTGATTTTTTTAAAAAAATATCATTACCCTTAGAATTACATGCCTCTCATTATTGGTCCCTGGGAGGAATACAGGCAGTGTCTGAGCCTGACACTGTTGGGCCACCTCGAGTAGGGTGTCTAGTGATTAAAGGCCCGAAACACCTGATGATCCGAGGTTACATTACTGATGATGTGTCCCAGTGCACACCCGGTTCGTTGAACCAAGTGGTGTCGGACCTTGATAATGAAAGGCATGGTCCAGATTAACCTGGCTTTATTATACTAGCTCATTCGCCATAGCAGTTCATATACCGTCATTTAAAATTCTGTATTCTAATATCTCCTAGTCAAACATATATATTCACTAGCTTAAAACTTAAACCTAATCTTAAAGTTTAGATGGGGTACACACCCCCACAAACCCTACTAAAGTTTAGAGGGGGTACACACCCCCACAAACCCTATTAAAGTTTAGATGGGGTACACACCCCCACAAACCCTACTAAAGTTTAGATGGGGTACACACCCCCACAAACCCTATTCACTCCCCGATTAACCCTGGCTTTAGCCCCACAAACCCAAAGCACATCCTGATTGACCCTTGCTAAACTCCCATAGACATTGTCCCGTGTCAAGAGGGGTAATTTCAACAGGAATAAGTGTTGGGTCTGATTGGTGAAGGCGTCGGCCAGTTTAAATATATCCACTAGCCTAAAATTTAAACCTAATCCTAAGGTCCAAAAGGGGCATACACCCCCACAAACCCTAGGAACTCTGGCTTCAGCCGTACAAACCTAAAGCACACCCTGACTGATCAACAGGGATAAGTGTTGGGCCTGGTTGGTAAAGGCGTGGGCCAGTTTAAAGTGGCAGGATCGTGTGAAACTGAATCTCTGGTGGCGAGATCAGAAAGCACAAGAGGGCTGAATTGCCCACTGCCTGTATGGTTTAAAATTTAAACCTAATCCAGATGGGGTGCACATCCCCATAAATTTTAGGCACTTCCCGATTAACTCTGGTTTTAGCCGCACAAACCCAAAGCACACCCTGATTGACCCTTGTTAAATCCCCATAGACTTAGTGCTCCGGGTCGAGAGGGGTAAATTTCAACAGGGATGAGTGTTGGACTTGGTTAGTGAAGGCGTCGGTCATTTTGAAGTGGCAGGGTCGTGTGAAACTGAATCTCAAGTGGCAAGTTCAGAAAGCACAAGAGGGCTGAATTGCCCACTGCCCGCATAATTTCACCCTAACTTAGTAAATTCCCATAAATTGGATATTCTGTGTTAAGAGGGGCAGGTTTCAATAAAGGCAAGTGGTGGACCTGGTTAATGAAGGCGTGGGCCAGTTCAAAGTGGCAGGGTCACGTGAAATTGAATCTCAAGTGGCGAGATCAAAAAACACGAGGGGGCTTTTTTGCCCACTGCCCGCATAATCTCAACCTAACCTTACAGTGACACGCTCTTCATTCTCCAGGCCACTGGAGGCCAATAAGAAGGCTTAGATATTTAAACCCAAATGGACAGTGTACCTTTAAGAGTTGAATAGGTAAGGCTGCTTGGTATCCTAGCAACAGATAGGGTCTGCAGTTGGAGTGGTCAGACAGGTTTTAGGACACAATAAAAGTGGAGATGGAGTCCCGGGCTAGGGATGTTTTAACCGGATAGCATTTTTCAGAGACCTCCCCGGGAGACCGGAGTGATGGGAGTAAGTGGATTTGGTCTCCCAGGCGGGAGTCAAGCGTTGTTGGAGGCAGTTTGTTGGAGTTAAAATGGTTGACCAAGACACAAAACTAGTGGTAAGAATATTATTGTTTTATTTTCCATGTAACCCTTGGCATATAGATGCCAGGTAGTGATTTTTTTAAAAAAATATCATTACCCTTAGAATTACATGCCTCTCATTATTGGTCCCTGGGAGGAATACAGGCAGTGTCTGAGCCTGACACTGTTGGGCCACCTCGAGTAGGGTGTCTAGTGATTAAAGGCCCGAAACACCTGATGATCCGAGGTTACATTACTGATGATGTGTCCCAGTGCACACCCGGTTCGTTGAACCAAGTGGTGTCGGACCTTGATAATGAAAGGCATGGTCCAGATTAACCTGGCTTTATTATACTAGCTCATTCGCCATAGCAGTTCATATACCGTCATTTAAAATTCTGTATTCTAATATCTCCTAGTCAAACATATATATTCACTAGCTTAAAACTTAAACCTAATCTTAAAGTTTAGATGGGGTACACACCCCCACAAACCCTACTAAAGTTTAGAGGGGGTACACACCCCCACAAACCCTATTAAAGTTTAGATGGGGTACACACCCCCACAAACCCTACTAAAGTTTAGATGGGGTACACACCCCCACAAACCCTATTCACTCCCCGATTAACCCTGGCTTTAGCCCCACAAACCCAAAGCACATCCTGATTGACCCTTGCTAAACTCCCATAGACATTGTCCCGTGTCAAGAGGGGTAATTTCAACAGGAATAAGTGTTGGGTCTGATTGGTGAAGGCGTCGGCCAGTTTAAATATATCCACTAGCCTAAAATTTAAACCTAATCCTAAGGTCCAAAAGGGGCATACACCCCCACAAACCCTAGGAACTCTGGCTTCAGCCGTACAAACCTAAAGCACACCCTGACTGATCAACAGGGATAAGTGTTGGGCCTGGTTGGTAAAGGCGTGGGCCAGTTTAAAGTGGCAGGATCGTGTGAAACTGAATCTCTGGTGGCGAGATCAGAAAGCACAAGAGGGCTGAATTGCCCACTGCCTGTATGGTTTAAAATTTAAACCTAATCCAGATGGGGTGCACATCCCCATAAATTTTAGGCACTTCCCGATTAACTCTGGTTTTAGCCGCACAAACCCAAAGCACACCCTGATTGACCCTTGTTAAATCCCCATAGACTTAGTGCTCCGGGTCGAGAGGGGTAAATTTCAACAGGGATGAGTGTTGGACTTGGTTAGTGAAGGCGTCGGTCATTTTGAAGTGGCAGGGTCGTGTGAAACTGAATCTCAAGTGGCAAGTTCAGAAAGCACAAGAGGGCTGAATTGCCCACTGCCCGCATAATTTCACCCTAACTTAGTAAATTCCCATAAATTGGATATTCTGTGTTAAGAGGGGCAGGTTTCAATAAAGGCAAGTGGTGGACCTGGTTAATGAAGGCGTGGGCCAGTTCAAAGTGGCAGGGTCACGTGAAATTGAATCTCAAGTGGCGAGATCAAAAAACACGAGGGGGCTTTTTTGCCCACTGCCCGCATAATCTCAACCTAACCTTACAGTGACACGCTCTTCATTCTCCAGGCCACTGGAGGCCAATAAGAAGGCTTAGATATTTAAACCCAAATGGACAGTGTACCTTTAAGAGTTGAATAGGTAAGGCTGCTTGGTATCCTAGCAACAGATAGGGTCTGCAGTTGGAGTGGTCAGACAGGTTTTAGGACACAATAAAAGTGGAGATGGAGTCCCGGGCTAGGGATGTTTTAACCGGATAGCATTTTTCAGAGACCTCCCCGGGAGACCGGAGTGATGGGAGTAAGTGGATTTGGTCTCCCAGGCGGGAGTCAAGCGTTGTTGGAGGCAGTTTGTTGGAGTTAAAATGGTTGACCAAGACACAAAACTAGTGGTAAGAATATTATTGTTTTATTTTCCATGTAACCCTTGGCATATAGATGCCAGGTAGTGATTTTTTTAAAAAAATATCATTACCCTTAGAATTACATGCCTCTCATTATTGGTCCCTGGGAGGAATACAGGCAGTGTCTGAGCCTGACACTGTTGGGCCACCTCGAGTAGGGTGTCTAGTGATTAAAGGCCCGAAACACCTGATGATCCGAGGTTACATTACTGATGATGTGTCCCAGTGCACACCCGGTTCGTTGAACCAAGTGGTGTCGGACCTTGATAATGAAAGGCATGGTCCAGATTAACCTGGCTTTATTATACTAGCTCATTCGCCATAGCAGTTCATATACCGTCATTTAAAATTCTGTATTCTAATATCTCCTAGTCAAACATATATATTCACTAGCTTAAAACTTAAACCTAATCTTAAAGTTTAGATGGGGTACACACCCCCACAAACCCTACTAAAGTTTAGAGGGGGTACACACCCCCACAAACCCTATTAAAGTTTAGATGGGGTACACACCCCCACAAACCCTACTAAAGTTTAGATGGGGTACACACCCCCACAAACCCTATTCACTCCCCGATTAACCCTGGCTTTAGCCCCACAAACCCAAAGCACATCCTGATTGACCCTTGCTAAACTCCCATAGACATTGTCCCGTGTCAAGAGGGGTAATTTCAACAGGAATAAGTGTTGGGTCTGATTGGTGAAGGCGTCGGCCAGTTTAAATATATCCACTAGCCTAAAATTTAAACCTAATCCTAAGGTCCAAAAGGGGCATACACCCCCACAAACCCTAGGAACTCTGGCTTCAGCCGTACAAACCTAAAGCACACCCTGACTGATCAACAGGGATAAGTGTTGGGCCTGGTTGGTAAAGGCGTGGGCCAGTTTAAAGTGGCAGGATCGTGTGAAACTGAATCTCTGGTGGCGAGATCAGAAAGCACAAGAGGGCTGAATTGCCCACTGCCTGTATGGTTTAAAATTTAAACCTAATCCAGATGGGGTGCACATCCCCATAAATTTTAGGCACTTCCCGATTAACTCTGGTTTTAGCCGCACAAACCCAAAGCACACCCTGATTGACCCTTGTTAAATCCCCATAGACTTAGTGCTCCGGGTCGAGAGGGGTAAATTTCAACAGGGATGAGTGTTGGACTTGGTTAGTGAAGGCGTCGGTCATTTTGAAGTGGCAGGGTCGTGTGAAACTGAATCTCAAGTGGCAAGTTCAGAAAGCACAAGAGGGCTGAATTGCCCACTGCCCGCATAATTTCACCCTAACTTAGTAAATTCCCATAAATTGGATATTCTGTGTTAAGAGGGGCAGGTTTCAATAAAGGCAAGTGGTGGACCTGGTTAATGAAGGCGTGGGCCAGTTCAAAGTGGCAGGGTCACGTGAAATTGAATCTCAAGTGGCGAGATCAAAAAACACGAGGGGGCTTTTTTGCTCACTGCCCGCATAATCTCAACCTAACCTTACAGTGACACGCTCTTCATTCTCCAGGCCACTGGAGGCCAATAAGAAGGCTTAGATATTTAAACCCAAATGGACAGTGTACCTTTAAGAGTTGAATAGGTAAGGCTGCTTGGTATCCTAGCAACAGATAGGGTCTGCAGTTGGAGTGGTCAGACAGGTTTTAGGACACAATAAAAGTGGAGATGGAGTCCCGGGCTAGGGATGTTTTAACCGGATAGCATTTTTCAGAGACCTCCCCGGGAGACCGGAGTGATGGGAGTAAGTGGATTTGGTCTCCCAGGCGGGAGTCAAGCGTTGTTGGAGGCAGTTTGTTGGAGTTAAAATGGTTGACCAAGACACAAAACTAGTGGTAAGAATATTATTGTTTTATTTTCCATGTAACCCTTGGCATATAGATGCCAGGTAGTGATTTTTTTAAAAAAATATCATTACCCTTAGAATTACATGCCTCTCATTATTGGTCCCTGGGAGGAATACAGGCAGTGTCTGAGCCTGACACTGTTGGGCCACCTCGAGTAGGGTGTCTAGTGATTAAAGGCCCGAAACACCTGATGATCCGAGGTTACATTACTGATGATGTGTCCCAGTGCACACCCGGTTCGTTGAACCAAGTGGTGTCGGACCTTGATAATGAAAGGCATGGTCCAGATTAACCTGGCTTTATTATACTAGCTCATTCGCCATAGCAGTTCATATACCGTCATTTAAAATTCTGTATTCTAATATCTCCTAGTCAAACATATATATTCACTAGCTTAAAACTTAAACCTAATCTTAAAGTTTAGATGGGGTACACACCCCCACAAACCCTACTAAAGTTTAGAGGGGGTACACACCCCCACAAACCCTATTAAAGTTTAGATGGGGTACACACCCCCACAAACCCTACTAAAGTTTAGATGGGGTACACACCCCCACAAACCCTATTCACTCCCCGATTAACCCTGGCTTTAGCCCCACAAACCCAAAGCACATCCTGATTGACCCTTGCTAAACTCCCATAGACATTGTCCCGTGTCAAGAGGGGTAATTTCAACAGGAATAAGTGTTGGGTCTGATTGGTGAAGGCGTCGGCCAGTTTAAATATATCCACTAGCCTAAAATTTAAACCTAATCCTAAGGTCCAAAAGGGGCATACACCCCCACAAACCCTAGGAACTCTGGCTTCAGCCGTACAAACCTAAAGCACACCCTGACTGATCAACAGGGATAAGTGTTGGGCCTGGTTGGTAAAGGCGTGGGCCAGTTTAAAGTGGCAGGATCGTGTGAAACTGAATCTCTGGTGGCGAGATCAGAAAGCACAAGAGGGCTGAATTGCCCACTGCCTGTATGGTTTAAAATTTAAACCTAATCCAGATGGGGTGCACATCCCCATAAATTTTAGGCACTTCCCGATTAACTCTGGTTTTAGCCGCACAAACCCAAAGCACACCCTGATTGACCCTTGTTAAATCCCCATAGACTTAGTGCTCCGGGTCGAGAGGGGTAAATTTCAACAGGGATGAGTGTTGGACTTGGTTAGTGAAGGCGTCGGTCATTTTGAAGTGGCAGGGTCGTGTGAAACTGAATCTCAAGTGGCAAGTTCAGAAAGCACAAGAGGGCTGAATTGCCCACTGCCCGCATAATTTCACCCTAACTTAGTAAATTCCCATAAATTGGATATTCTGTGTTAAGAGGGGCAGGTTTCAATAAAGGCAAGTGGTGGACCTGGTTAATGAAGGCGTGGGCCAGTTCAAAGTGGCAGGGTCACGTGAAATTGAATCTCAAGTGGCGAGATCAAAAAACACGAGGGGGCTTTTTTGCCCACTGCCCGCATAATCTCAACCTAACCTTACAGTGACACGCTCTTCATTCTCCAGGCCACTGGAGGCCAATAAGAAGGCTTAGATATTTAAACCCAAATGGACAGTGTACCTTTAAGAGTTGAATAGGTAAGGCTGCTTGGTATCCTAGCAACAGATAGGGTCTGCAGTTGGAGTGGTCAGACAGGTTTTAGGACACAATAAAAGTGGAGATGGAGTCCCGGGCTAGGGATGTTTTAACCGGATAGCATTTTTCAGAGACCTCCCCGGGAGACCGGAGTGATGGGAGTAAGTGGATTTGGTCTCCCAGGCGGGAGTCAAGCGTTGTTGGAGGCAGTTTGTTGGAGTTAAAATGGTTGACCAAGACACAAAACTAGTGGTAAGAATATTATTGTTTTATTTTCCATGTAACCCTTGGCATATAGATGCCAGGTAGTGATTTTTTTAAAAAAATATCATTACCCTTAGAATTACATGCCTCTCATTATTGGTCCCTGGGAGGAATACAGGCAGTGTCTGAGCCTGACACTGTTGGGCCACCTCGAGTAGGGTGTCTAGTGATTAAAGGCCCGAAACACCTGATGATCCGAGGTTACATTACTGATGATGTGTCCCAGTGCACACCCGGTTCGTTGAACCAAGTGGTGTCGGACCTTGATAATGAAAGGCATGGTCCAGATTAACCTGGCTTTATTATACTAGCTCATTCGCCATAGCAGTTCATATACCGTCATTTAAAATTCTGTATTCTAATATCTCCTAGTCAAACATATATATTCACTAGCTTAAAACTTAAACCTAATCTTAAAGTTTAGATGGGGTACACACCCCCACAAACCCTACTAAAGTTTAGAGGGGGTACACACCCCCACAAACCCTATTAAAGTTTAGATGGGGTACACACCCCCACAAACCCTACTAAAGTTTAGATGGGGTACACACCCCCACAAACCCTATTCACTCCCCGATTAACCCTGGCTTTAGCCCCACAAACCCAAAGCACATCCTGATTGACCCTTGCTAAACTCCCATAGACATTGTCCCGTGTCAAGAGGGGTAATTTCAACAGGAATAAGTGTTGGGTCTGATTGGTGAAGGCGTCGGCCAGTTTAAATATATCCACTAGCCTAAAATTTAAACCTAATCCTAAGGTCCAAAAGGGGCATACACCCCCACAAACCCTAGGAACTCTGGCTTCAGCCGTACAAACCTAAAGCACACCCTGACTGATCAACAGGGATAAGTGTTGGGCCTGGTTGGTAAAGGCGTGGGCCAGTTTAAAGTGGCAGGATCGTGTGAAACTGAATCTCTGGTGGCGAGATCAGAAAGCACAAGAGGGCTGAATTGCCCACTGCCTGTATGGTTTAAAATTTAAACCTAATCCAGATGGGGTGCACATCCCCATAAATTTTAGGCACTTCCCGATTAACTCTGGTTTTAGCCGCACAAACCCAAAGCACACCCTGATTGACCCTTGTTAAATCCCCATAGACTTAGTGCTCCGGGTCGAGAGGGGTAAATTTCAACAGGGATGAGTGTTGGACTTGGTTAGTGAAGGCGTCGGTCATTTTGAAGTGGCAGGGTCGTGTGAAACTGAATCTCAAGTGGCAAGTTCAGAAAGCACAAGAGGGCTGAATTGCCCACTGCCCGCATAATTTCACCCTAACTTAGTAAATTCCCATAAATTGGATATTCTGTGTTAAGAGGGGCAGGTTTCAATAAAGGCAAGTGGTGGACCTGGTTAATGAAGGCGTGGGCCAGTTCAAAGTGGCAGGGTCACGTGAAATTGAATCTCAAGTGGCGAGATCAAAAAACACGAGGGGGCTTTTTTGCCCACTGCCCGCATAATCTCAACCTAACCTTACAGTGACACGCTCTTCATTCTCCAGGCCACTGGAGGCCAATAAGAAGGCTTAGATATTTAAACCCAAATGGACAGTGTACCTTTAAGAGTTGAATAGGTAAGGCTGCTTGGTATCCTAGCAACAGATAGGGTCTGCAGTTGGAGTGGTCAGACAGGTTTTAGGACACAATAAAAGTGGAGATGGAGTCCCGGGCTAGGGATGTTTTAACCGGATAGCATTTTTCAGAGACCTCCCCGGGAGACCGGAGTGATGGGAGTAAGTGGATTTGGTCTCCCAGGCGGGAGTCAAGCGTTGTTGGAGGCAGTTTGTTGGAGTTAAAATGGTTGACCAAGACACAAAACTAGTGGTAAGAATATTATTGTTTTATTTTCCATGTAACCCTTGGCATATAGATGCCAGGTAGTGATTTTTTTAAAAAAATATCATTACCCTTAGAATTACATGCCTCTCATTATTGGTCCCTGGGAGGAATACAGGCAGTGTCTGAGCCTGACACTGTTGGGCCACCTCGAGTAGGGTGTCTAGTGATTAAAGGCCCGAAACACCTGATGATCCGAGGTTACATTACTGATGATGTGTCCCAGTGCACACCCGGTTCGTTGAACCAAGTGGTGTCGGACCTTGATAATGAAAGGCATGGTCCAGATTAACCTGGCTTTATTATACTAGCTCATTCGCCATAGCAGTTCATATACCGTCATTTAAAATTCTGTATTCTAATATCTCCTAGTCAAACATATATATTCACTAGCTTAAAACTTAAACCTAATCTTAAAGTTTAGATGGGGTACACACCCCCACAAACCCTACTAAAGTTTAGAGGGGGTACACACCCCCACAAACCCTATTAAAGTTTAGATGGGGTACACACCCCCACAAACCCTACTAAAGTTTAGATGGGGTACACACCCCCACAAACCCTATTCACTCCCCGATTAACCCTGGCTTTAGCCCCACAAACCCAAAGCACATCCTGATTGACCCTTGCTAAACTCCCATAGACATTGTCCCGTGTCAAGAGGGGTAATTTCAACAGGAATAAGTGTTGGGTCTGATTGGTGAAGGCGTCGGCCAGTTTAAATATATCCACTAGCCTAAAATTTAAACCTAATCCTAAGGTCCAAAAGGGGCATACACCCCCACAAACCCTAGGAACTCTGGCTTCAGCCGTACAAACCTAAAGCACACCCTGACTGATCAACAGGGATAAGTGTTGGGCCTGGTTGGTAAAGGCGTGGGCCAGTTTAAAGTGGCAGGATCGTGTGAAACTGAATCTCTGGTGGCGAGATCAGAAAGCACAAGAGGGCTGAATTGCCCACTGCCTGTATGGTTTAAAATTTAAACCTAATCCAGATGGGGTGCACATCCCCATAAATTTTAGGCACTTCCCGATTAACTCTGGTTTTAGCCGCACAAACCCAAAGCACACCCTGATTGACCCTTGTTAAATCCCCATAGACTTAGTGCTCCGGGTCGAGAGGGGTAAATTTCAACAGGGATGAGTGTTGGACTTGGTTAGTGAAGGCGTCGGTCATTTTGAAGTGGCAGGGTCGTGTGAAACTGAATCTCAAGTGGCAAGTTCAGAAAGCACAAGAGGGCTGAATTGCCCACTGCCCGCATAATTTCACCCTAACTTAGTAAATTCCCATAAATTGGATATTCTGTGTTAAGAGGGGCAGGTTTCAATAAAGGCAAGTGGTGGACCTGGTTAATGAAGGCGTGGGCCAGTTCAAAGTGGCAGGGTCACGTGAAATTGAATCTCAAGTGGCGAGATCAAAAAACACGAGGGGGCTTTTTTGCTCACTGCCCGCATAATCTCAACCTAACCTTACAGTGACACGCTCTTCATTCTCCAGGCCACTGGAGGCCAATAAGAAGGCTTAGATATTTAAACCCAAATGGACAGTGTACCTTTAAGAGTTGAATAGGTAAGGCTGCTTGGTATCCTAGCAACAGATAGGGTCTGCAGTTGGAGTGGTCAGACAGGTTTTAGGACACAATAAAAGTGGAGATGGAGTCCCGGGCTAGGGATGTTTTAACCGGATAGCATTTTTCAGAGACCTCCCCGGGAGACCGGAGTGATGGGAGTAAGTGGATTTGGTCTCCCAGGCGGGAGTCAAGCGTTGTTGGAGGCAGTTTGTTGGAGTTAAAATGGTTGACCAAGACACAAAACTAGTGGTAAGAATATTATTGTTTTATTTTCCATGTAACCCTTGGCATATAGATGCCAGGTAGTGATTTTTTTAAAAAAATATCATTACCCTTAGAATTACATGCCTCTCATTATTGGTCCCTGGGAGGAATACAGGCAGTGTCTGAGCCTGACACTGTTGGGCCACCTCGAGTAGGGTGTCTAGTGATTAAAGGCCCGAAACACCTGATGATCCGAGGTTACATTACTGATGATGTGTCCCAGTGCACACCCGGTTCGTTGAACCAAGTGGTGTCGGACCTTGATAATGAAAGGCATGGTCCAGATTAACCTGGCTTTATTATACTAGCTCATTCGCCATAGCAGTTCATATACCGTCATTTAAAATTCTGTATTCTAATATCTCCTAGTCAAACATATATATTCACTAGCTTAAAACTTAAACCTAATCTTAAAGTTTAGATGGGGTACACACCCCCACAAACCCTACTAAAGTTTAGAGGGGGTACACACCCCCACAAACCCTATTAAAGTTTAGATGGGGTACACACCCCCACAAACCCTACTAAAGTTTAGATGGGGTACACACCCCCACAAACCCTATTCACTCCCCGATTAACCCTGGCTTTAGCCCCACAAACCCAAAGCACATCCTGATTGACCCTTGCTAAACTCCCATAGACATTGTCCCGTGTCAAGAGGGGTAATTTCAACAGGAATAAGTGTTGGGTCTGATTGGTGAAGGCGTCGGCCAGTTTAAATATATCCACTAGCCTAAAATTTAAACCTAATCCTAAGGTCCAAAAGGGGCATACACCCCCACAAACCCTAGGAACTCTGGCTTCAGCCGTACAAACCTAAAGCACACCCTGACTGATCAACAGGGATAAGTGTTGGGCCTGGTTGGTAAAGGCGTGGGCCAGTTTAAAGTGGCAGGATCGTGTGAAACTGAATCTCTGGTGGCGAGATCAGAAAGCACAAGAGGGCTGAATTGCCCACTGCCTGTATGGTTTAAAATTTAAACCTAATCCAGATGGGGTGCACATCCCCATAAATTTTAGGCACTTCCCGATTAACTCTGGTTTTAGCCGCACAAACCCAAAGCACACCCTGATTGACCCTTGTTAAATCCCCATAGACTTAGTGCTCCGGGTCGAGAGGGGTAAATTTCAACAGGGATGAGTGTTGGACTTGGTTAGTGAAGGCGTCGGTCATTTTGAAGTGGCAGGGTCGTGTGAAACTGAATCTCAAGTGGCAAGTTCAGAAAGCACAAGAGGGCTGAATTGCCCACTGCCCGCATAATTTCACCCTAACTTAGTAAATTCCCATAAATTGGATATTCTGTGTTAAGAGGGGCAGGTTTCAATAAAGGCAAGTGGTGGACCTGGTTAATGAAGGCGTGGGCCAGTTCAAAGTGGCAGGGTCACGTGAAATTGAATCTCAAGTGGCGAGATCAAAAAACACGAGGGGGCTTTTTTGCCCACTGCCCGCATAATCTCAACCTAACCTTACAGTGACACGCTCTTCATTCTCCAGGCCACTGGAGGCCAATAAGAAGGCTTAGATATTTAAACCCAAATGGACAGTGTACCTTTAAGAGTTGAATAGGTAAGGCTGCTTGGTATCCTAGCAACAGATAGGGTCTGCAGTTGGAGTGGTCAGACAGGTTTTAGGACACAATAAAAGTGGAGATGGAGTCCCGGGCTAGGGATGTTTTAACCGGATAGCATTTTTCAGAGACCTCCCCGGGAGACCGGAGTGATGGGAGTAAGTGGATTTGGTCTCCCAGGCGGGAGTCAAGCGTTGTTGGAGGCAGTTTGTTGGAGTTAAAATGGTTGACCAAGACACAAAACTAGTGGTAAGAATATTATTGTTTTATTTTCCATGTAACCCTTGGCATATAGATGCCAGGTAGTGATTTTTTTAAAAAAATATCATTACCCTTAGAATTACATGCCTCTCATTATTGGTCCCTGGGAGGAATACAGGCAGTGTCTGAGCCTGACACTGTTGGGCCACCTCGAGTAGGGTGTCTAGTGATTAAAGGCCCGAAACACCTGATGATCCGAGGTTACATTACTGATGATGTGTCCCAGTGCACACCCGGTTCGTTGAACCAAGTGGTGTCGGACCTTGATAATGAAAGGCATGGTCCAGATTAACCTGGCTTTATTATACTAGCTCATTCGCCATAGCAGTTCATATACCGTCATTTAAAATTCTGTATTCTAATATCTCCTAGTCAAACATATATATTCACTAGCTTAAAACTTAAACCTAATCTTAAAGTTTAGATGGGGTACACACCCCCACAAACCCTACTAAAGTTTAGAGGGGGTACACACCCCCACAAACCCTATTAAAGTTTAGATGGGGTACACACCCCCACAAACCCTACTAAAGTTTAGATGGGGTACACACCCCCACAAACCCTATTCACTCCCCGATTAACCCTGGCTTTAGCCCCACAAACCCAAAGCACATCCTGATTGACCCTTGCTAAACTCCCATAGACATTGTCCCGTGTCAAGAGGGGTAATTTCAACAGGAATAAGTGTTGGGTCTGATTGGTGAAGGCGTCGGCCAGTTTAAATATATCCACTAGCCTAAAATTTAAACCTAATCCTAAGGTCCAAAAGGGGCATACACCCCCACAAACCCTAGGAACTCTGGCTTCAGCCGTACAAACCTAAAGCACACCCTGACTGATCAACAGGGATAAGTGTTGGGCCTGGTTGGTAAAGGCGTGGGCCAGTTTAAAGTGGCAGGATCGTGTGAAACTGAATCTCTGGTGGCGAGATCAGAAAGCACAAGAGGGCTGAATTGCCCACTGCCTGTATGGTTTAAAATTTAAACCTAATCCAGATGGGGTGCACATCCCCATAAATTTTAGGCACTTCCCGATTAACTCTGGTTTTAGCCGCACAAACCCAAAGCACACCCTGATTGACCCTTGTTAAATCCCCATAGACTTAGTGCTCCGGGTCGAGAGGGGTAAATTTCAACAGGGATGAGTGTTGGACTTGGTTAGTGAAGGCGTCGGTCATTTTGAAGTGGCAGGGTCGTGTGAAACTGAATCTCAAGTGGCAAGTTCAGAAAGCACAAGAGGGCTGAATTGCCCACTGCCCGCATAATTTCACCCTAACTTAGTAAATTCCCATAAATTGGATATTCTGTGTTAAGAGGGGCAGGTTTCAATAAAGGCAAGTGGTGGACCTGGTTAATGAAGGCGTGGGCCAGTTCAAAGTGGCAGGGTCACGTGAAATTGAATCTCAAGTGGCGAGATCAAAAAACACGAGGGGGCTTTTTTGCCCACTGCCCGCATAATCTCAACCTAACCTTACAGTGACACGCTCTTCATTCTCCAGGCCACTGGAGGCCAATAAGAAGGCTTAGATATTTAAACCCAAATGGACAGTGTACCTTTAAGAGTTGAATAGGTAAGGCTGCTTGGTATCCTAGCAACAGATAGGGTCTGCAGTTGGAGTGGTCAGACAGGTTTTAGGACACAATAAAAGTGGAGATGGAGTCCCGGGCTAGGGATGTTTTAACCGGATAGCATTTTTCAGAGACCTCCCCGGGAGACCGGAGTGATGGGAGTAAGTGGATTTGGTCTCCCAGGCGGGAGTCAAGCGTTGTTGGAGGCAGTTTGTTGGAGTTAAAATGGTTGACCAAGACACAAAACTAGTGGTAAGAATATTATTGTTTTATTTTCCATGTAACCCTTGGCATATAGATGCCAGGTAGTGATTTTTTTAAAAAAATATCATTACCCTTAGAATTACATGCCTCTCATTATTGGTCCCTGGGAGGAATACAGGCAGTGTCTGAGCCTGACACTGTTGGGCCACCTCGAGTAGGGTGTCTAGTGATTAAAGGCCCGAAACACCTGATGATCCGAGGTTACATTACTGATGATGTGTCCCAGTGCACACCCGGTTCGTTGAACCAAGTGGTGTCGGACCTTGATAATGAAAGGCATGGTCCAGATTAACCTGGCTTTATTATACTAGCTCATTCGCCATAGCAGTTCATATACCGTCATTTAAAATTCTGTATTCTAATATCTCCTAGTCAAACATATATATTCACTAGCTTAAAACTTAAACCTAATCTTAAAGTTTAGATGGGGTACACACCCCCACAAACCCTACTAAAGTTTAGAGGGGGTACACACCCCCACAAACCCTATTAAAGTTTAGATGGGGTACACACCCCCACAAACCCTACTAAAGTTTAGATGGGGTACACACCCCCACAAACCCTATTCACTCCCCGATTAACCCTGGCTTTAGCCCCACAAACCCAAAGCACATCCTGATTGACCCTTGCTAAACTCCCATAGACATTGTCCCGTGTCAAGAGGGGTAATTTCAACAGGAATAAGTGTTGGGTCTGATTGGTGAAGGCGTCGGCCAGTTTAAATATATCCACTAGCCTAAAATTTAAACCTAATCCTAAGGTCCAAAAGGGGCATACACCCCCACAAACCCTAGGAACTCTGGCTTCAGCCGTACAAACCTAAAGCACACCCTGACTGATCAACAGGGATAAGTGTTGGGCCTGGTTGGTAAAGGCGTGGGCCAGTTTAAAGTGGCAGGATCGTGTGAAACTGAATCTCTGGTGGCGAGATCAGAAAGCACAAGAGGGCTGAATTGCCCACTGCCTGTATGGTTTAAAATTTAAACCTAATCCAGATGGGGTGCACATCCCCATAAATTTTAGGCACTTCCCGATTAACTCTGGTTTTAGCCGCACAAACCCAAAGCACACCCTGATTGACCCTTGTTAAATCCCCATAGACTTAGTGCTCCGGGTCGAGAGGGGTAAATTTCAACAGGGATGAGTGTTGGACTTGGTTAGTGAAGGCGTCGGTCATTTTGAAGTGGCAGGGTCGTGTGAAACTGAATCTCAAGTGGCAAGTTCAGAAAGCACAAGAGGGCTGAATTGCCCACTGCCCGCATAATTTCACCCTAACTTAGTAAATTCCCATAAATTGGATATTCTGTGTTAAGAGGGGCAGGTTTCAATAAAGGCAAGTGGTGGACCTGGTTAATGAAGGCGTGGGCCAGTTCAAAGTGGCAGGGTCACGTGAAATTGAATCTCAAGTGGCGAGATCAAAAAACACGAGGGGGCTTTTTTGCCCACTGCCCGCATAATCTCAACCTAACCTTACAGTGACACGCTCTTCATTCTCCAGGCCACTGGAGGCCAATAAGAAGGCTTAGATATTTAAACCCAAATGGACAGTGTACCTTTAAGAGTTGAATAGGTAAGGCTGCTTGGTATCCTAGCAACAGATAGGGTCTGCAGTTGGAGTGGTCAGACAGGTTTTAGGACACAATAAAAGTGGAGATGGAGTCCCGGGCTAGGGATGTTTTAACCGGATAGCATTTTTCAGAGACCTCCCCGGGAGACCGGAGTGATGGGAGTAAGTGGATTTGGTCTCCCAGGCGGGAGTCAAGCGTTGTTGGAGGCAGTTTGTTGGAGTTAAAATGGTTGACCAAGACACAAAACTAGTGGTAAGAATATTATTGTTTTATTTTCCATGTAACCCTTGGCATATAGATGCCAGGTAGTGATTTTTTTAAAAAAATATCATTACCCTTTGAATTACATGCCTCTCATTATTGGTCCCTGGGAGGAATACAGGCAGTGTCTGAGCCTGACACTGTTGGGCCACCTCGAGTAGGGTGTCTAGTGATTAAAGGCCCGAAACACCTGATGATCCGAGGTTACATTACTGATGATGTGTCCCAGTGCACACCCGGTTCGTTGAACCAAGTGGTGTCGGACCTTGATAATGAAAGGCATGGTCCAGATTAACCTGGCTTTATTATACTAGCTCATTCGCCATAGCAGTTCATATACCGTCATTTAAAATTCTGTATTCTAATATCTCCTAGTCAAACATATATATTCACTAGCTTAAAACTTAAACCTAATCTTAAAGTTTAGATGGGGTACACACCCCCACAAACCCTACTAAAGTTTAGAGGGGGTACACACCCCCACAAACCCTATTAAAGTTTAGATGGGGTACACACCCCCACAAACCCTACTAAAGTTTAGATGGGGTACACACCCCCACAAACCCTATTCACTCCCCGATTAACCCTGGCTTTAGCCCCACAAACCCAAAGCACATCCTGATTGACCCTTGCTAAACTCCCATAGACATTGTCCCGTGTCAAGAGGGGTAATTTCAACAGGAATAAGTGTTGGGTCTGATTGGTGAAGGCGTCGGCCAGTTTAAATATATCCACTAGCCTAAAATTTAAACCTAATCCTAAGGTCCAAAAGGGGCATACACCCCCACAAACCCTAGGAACTCTGGCTTCAGCCGTACAAACCTAAAGCACACCCTGACTGATCAACAGGGATAAGTGTTGGGCCTGGTTGGTAAAGGCGTGGGCCAGTTTAAAGTGGCAGGATCGTGTGAAACTGAATCTCTGGTGGCGAGATCAGAAAGCACAAGAGGGCTGAATTGCCCACTGCCTGTATGGTTTAAAATTTAAACCTAATCCAGATGGGGTGCACATCCCCATAAATTTTAGGCACTTCCCGATTAACTCTGGTTTTAGCCGCACAAACCCAAAGCACACCCTGATTGACCCTTGTTAAATCCCCATAGACTTAGTGCTCCGGGTCGAGAGGGGTAAATTTCAACAGGGATGAGTGTTGGACTTGGTTAGTGAAGGCGTCGGTCATTTTGAAGTGGCAGGGTCGTGTGAAACTGAATCTCAAGTGGCAAGTTCAGAAAGCACAAGAGGGCTGAATTGCCCACTGCCCGCATAATTTCACCCTAACTTAGTAAATTCCCATAAATTGGATATTCTGTGTTAAGAGGGGCAGGTTTCAATAAAGGCAAGTGGTGGACCTGGTTAATGAAGGCGTGGGCCAGTTCAAAGTGGCAGGGTCACGTGAAATTGAATCTCAAGTGGCGAGATCAAAAAACACGAGGGGGCTTTTTTGCCCACTGCCCGCATAATCTCAACCTAACCTTACAGTGACACGCTCTTCATTCTCCAGGCCACTGGAGGCCAATAAGAAGGCTTAGATATTTAAACCCAAATGGACAGTGTACCTTTAAGAGTTGAATAGGTAAGGCTGCTTGGTATCCTAGCAACAGATAGGGTCTGCAGTTGGAGTGGTCAGACAGGTTTTAGGACACAATAAAAGTGGAGATGGAGTCCCGGGCTAGGGATGTTTTAACCGGATAGCATTTTTCAGAGACCTCCCCGGGAGACCGGAGTGATGGGAGTAAGTGGATTTGGTCTCCCAGGCGGGAGTCAAGCGTTGTTGGAGGCAGTTTGTTGGAGTTAAAATGGTTGACCAAGACACAAAACTAGTGGTAAGAATATTATTGTTTTATTTTCCATGTAACCCTTGGCATATAGATGCCAGGTAGTGATTTTTTTAAAAAAATATCATTACCCTTAGAATTACATGCCTCTCATTATTGGTCCCTGGGAGGAATACAGGCAGTGTCTGAGCCTGACACTGTTGGGCCACCTCGAGTAGGGTGTCTAGTGATTAAAGGCCCGAAACACCTGATGATCCGAGGTTACATTACTGATGATGTGTCCCAGTGCACACCCGGTTCGTTGAACCAAGTGGTGTCGGACCTTGATAATGAAAGGCATGGTCCAGATTAACCTGGCTTTATTATACTAGCTCATTCGCCATAGCAGTTCATATACCGTCATTTAAAATTCTGTATTCTAATATCTCCTAGTCAAACATATATATTCACTAGCTTAAAACTTAAACCTAATCTTAAAGTTTAGATGGGGTACACACCCCCACAAACCCTACTAAAGTTTAGAGGGGGTACACACCCCCACAAACCCTATTAAAGTTTAGATGGGGTACACACCCCCACAAACCCTACTAAAGTTTAGATGGGGTACACACCCCCACAAACCCTATTCACTCCCCGATTAACCCTGGCTTTAGCCCCACAAACCCAAAGCACATCCTGATTGACCCTTGCTAAACTCCCATAGACATTGTCCCGTGTCAAGAGGGGTAATTTCAACAGGAATAAGTGTTGGGTCTGATTGGTGAAGGCGTCGGCCAGTTTAAATATATCCACTAGCCTAAAATTTAAACCTAATCCTAAGGTCCAAAAGGGGCATACACCCCCACAAACCCTAGGAACTCTGGCTTCAGCCGTACAAACCTAAAGCACACCCTGACTGATCAACAGGGATAAGTGTTGGGCCTGGTTGGTAAAGGCGTGGGCCAGTTTAAAGTGGCAGGATCGTGTGAAACTGAATCTCTGGTGGCGAGATCAGAAAGCACAAGAGGGCTGAATTGCCCACTGCCTGTATGGTTTAAAATTTAAACCTAATCCAGATGGGGTGCACATCCCCATAAATTTTAGGCACTTCCCGATTAACTCTGGTTTTAGCCGCACAAACCCAAAGCACACCCTGATTGACCCTTGTTAAATCCCCATAGACTTAGTGCTCCGGGTCGAGAGGGGTAAATTTCAACAGGGATGAGTGTTGGACTTGGTTAGTGAAGGCGTCGGTCATTTTGAAGTGGCAGGGTCGTGTGAAACTGAATCTCAAGTGGCAAGTTCAGAAAGCACAAGAGGGCTGAATTGCCCACTGCCCGCATAATTTCACCCTAACTTAGTAAATTCCCATAAATTGGATATTCTGTGTTAAGAGGGGCAGGTTTCAATAAAGGCAAGTGGTGGACCTGGTTAATGAAGGCGTGGGCCAGTTCAAAGTGGCAGGGTCACGTGAAATTGAATCTCAAGTGGCGAGATCAAAAAACACGAGGGGGCTTTTTTGCCCACTGCCCGCATAATCTCAACCTAACCTTACAGTGACACGCTCTTCATTCTCCAGGCCACTGGAGGCCAATAAGAAGGCTTAGATATTTAAACCCAAATGGACAGTGTACCTTTAAGAGTTGAATAGGTAAGGCTGCTTGGTATCCTAGCAACAGATAGGGTCTGCAGTTGGAGTGGTCAGACAGGTTTTAGGACACAATAAAAGTGGAGATGGAGTCCCGGGCTAGGGATGTTTTAACCGGATAGCATTTTTCAGAGACCTCCCCGGGAGACCGGAGTGATGGGAGTAAGTGGATTTGGTCTCCCAGGCGGGAGTCAAGCGTTGTTGGAGGCAGTTTGTTGGAGTTAAAATGGTTGACCAAGACACAAAACTAGTGGTAAGAATATTATTGTTTTATTTTCCATGTAACCCTTGGCATATAGATGCCAGGTAGTGATTTTTTTAAAAAAATATCATTACCCTTTGAATTACATGCCTCTCATTATTGGTCCCTGGGAGGAATACAGGCAGTGTCTGAGCCTGACACTGTTGGGCCACCTCGAGTAGGGTGTCTAGTGATTAAAGGCCCGAAACACCTGATGATCCGAGGTTACATTACTGATGATGTGTCCCAGTGCACACCCGGTTCGTTGAACCAAGTGGTGTCGGACCTTGATAATGAAAGGCATGGTCCAGATTAACCTGGCTTTATTATACTAGCTCATTCGCCATAGCAGTTCATATACCGTCATTTAAAATTCTGTATTCTAATATCTCCTAGTCAAACATATATATTCACTAGCTTAAAACTTAAACCTAATCTTAAAGTTTAGATGGGGTACACACCCCCACAAACCCTACTAAAGTTTAGAGGGGGTACACACCCCCACAAACCCTATTAAAGTTTAGATGGGGTACACACCCCCACAAACCCTACTAAAGTTTAGATGGGGTACACACCCCCACAAACCCTATTCACTCCCCGATTAACCCTGGCTTTAGCCCCACAAACCCAAAGCACATCCTGATTGACCCTTGCTAAACTCCCATAGACATTGTCCCGTGTCAAGAGGGGTAATTTCAACAGGAATAAGTGTTGGGTCTGATTGGTGAAGGCGTCGGCCAGTTTAAATATATCCACTAGCCTAAAATTTAAACCTAATCCTAAGGTCCAAAAGGGGCATACACCCCCACAAACCCTAGGAACTCTGGCTTCAGCCGTACAAACCTAAAGCACACCCTGACTGATCAACAGGGATAAGTGTTGGGCCTGGTTGGTAAAGGCGTGGGCCAGTTTAAAGTGGCAGGATCGTGTGAAACTGAATCTCTGGTGGCGAGATCAGAAAGCACAAGAGGGCTGAATTGCCCACTGCCTGTATGGTTTAAAATTTAAACCTAATCCAGATGGGGTGCACATCCCCATAAATTTTAGGCACTTCCCGATTAACTCTGGTTTTAGCCGCACAAACCCAAAGCACACCCTGATTGACCCTTGTTAAATCCCCATAGACTTAGTGCTCCGGGTCGAGAGGGGTAAATTTCAACAGGGATGAGTGTTGGACTTGGTTAGTGAAGGCGTCGGTCATTTTGAAGTGGCAGGGTCGTGTGAAACTGAATCTCAAGTGGCAAGTTCAGAAAGCACAAGAGGGCTGAATTGCCCACTGCCCGCATAATTTCACCCTAACTTAGTAAATTCCCATAAATTGGATATTCTGTGTTAAGAGGGGCAGGTTTCAATAAAGGCAAGTGGTGGACCTGGTTAATGAAGGCGTGGGCCAGTTCAAAGTGGCAGGGTCACGTGAAATTGAATCTCAAGTGGCGAGATCAAAAAACACGAGGGGGCTTTTTTGCCCACTGCCCGCATAATCTCAACCTAACCCTAACCCTAACCCTAACCCTAACCCTATTCACTAGCTTAAAACTTAAACCTAATCTTAAAGTTTAGATGGGGTACACACCCCCACAAACCCTACTAAAGTTTAGATGGGGTACACACCCCCACAAACCCTACTAAAGTTTAGATGGGGTACACACCCCCACAAACCCTACTAAAGTTTAGATGGGGTACACACCCCCACAAACCCTATTCACTCCCCGATTAACCCTGGCTTTAGCCCCACAAACCCAAAGCACATCCTGATTGACCCTTGCTAAACCCCCATAGACAGTGTCCCGTGTCAAGAGGGGTAATTTCAACAGGAATAAGTGTTGGGTCTGATTGGTGAAGGCGTCGGCCAGTTTAAATATATCCACTAGCCTAAAATTTAAACCTAATCCTAAGGTCCAAAAGGGGCATACACCCCCACAAACCCTAGGAACTCTGGCTTCAGCCGTACAAACCTAAAGCACACCCTGACTGATCAACAGGGATAAGTGTTGGGCCTGGTTGGTAAAGGCGTGGGTCAGTTTAAAGTGGCAGGATCGTGTGAAACTGAATCTCTGGTGGCGAGATCAGAAAGCACAAGAGGGCTGAATTGCCCACTGCCTGTA
>NC_133132.1:179411757-179414257 GCF_048418815.1 Hemitrygon akajei | reverse complement strand
AGGAATAAGTGTTGGGTCTGATTGGTGAAGGCGTCGGCCAGTTTAAATATATCCACTAGCCTAAAATTTAAACCTAATCCTAAGGTCCAAAAGGGGCATACACCCCCACAAACCCTAGGAACTCTGGCTTCAGCCGTACAAACCTAAAGCACACCCTGACTGATCAACAGGGATAAGTGTTGGGCCTGGTTGGTAAAGGCGTGGGCCAGTTTAAAGTGGCAGGATCGTGTGAAACTGAATCTCTGGTGGCGAGATCAGAAAGCACAAGAGGGCTGAATTGCCCACTGCCTGTATGGTTTAAAATTTAAACCTAATCCAGATGGGGTGCACATCCCCATAAATTTTAGGCACTTCCCGATTAACTCTGGTTTTAGCCGCACAAACCCAAAGCACACCCTGATTGACCCTTGTTAAATCCCCATAGACTTAGTGCTCCGGGTCGAGAGGGGTAAATTTCAACAGGGATGAGTGTTGGACTTGGTTAGTGAAGGCGTCGGTCATTTTGAAGTGGCAGGGTCGTGTGAAACTGAATCTCAAGTGGCAAGATCAGAAAGCACAAGAGGGCTGAATTGCCCACTGCCCGCATAATTTCACCCTAACTTAGTAAATTCCCATAAATTGGATATTCTGTGTTAAGAGGGGCAAGTTTCAATAAAGGCAAGTGGTGGACCTGGTTAATGAAGGCGTGGGCCAGTTCAAAGTGGCAGGGTCACGTGAAATTGAATCTCAAGTGGCGAGATCAAAAAACACGAGGGGGCTTTTTTGCCTACTGCCCGCATAATCTCAACCTAACCTTACAGTGACACGCTCTTCATTCTCCAGGCCACTGGAGGCCAATAAGAAGGCTTAGATATTTAAACCCAAATGGACAGTGTACCTTTAAGAGTTGAATAGGTAAGGCTGCTTGGTATCCTAGCAACAGATAGGGTCTGCAGTTGGAGTGGTCAGACAGGTTTTAGGACACAATAAAAGTGGAGATGGAGTCCCGGGCTAGGGATGTTTTAACCGGATAGCATTTTTCAGAGACCTCCCCGGGAGACCGGAGTGATGGGAGTAAGTGGATTTGGTCTCCCAGGCGGGAGTCAAGCGTTGTTGGAGGCAGTTTGTTGGAGTTAAAATGGTTGACCCAAGACACAAAACTAGTGGTAAGAATATTATTGTTTTATTTTCCATGTAACCCTTGGCATATAGATGCCAGGTAGTGATTTTTTAAAAAAAATATCATTACCCTTAGAATTACATGCCTCTCATTATTGGTCCCTGGGAGGAATACAGGCAGTGTCTGAGCCTGACACTGTTGGGCCACCTCGAGTAGGGTGTCTAGTGATTAAAGGCCCGAAACACCTGATGATCCGAGGTTACATTACTGATGATGTGTCCCAGTGCACACCCGGTTCGTTGAACCAAGTGGTGTCGGACCTTGATAATGAAAGGCATGGTCCAGATTAACCTAGCTTTATTATACTAGCTCATTCGCCATAGCAGTTCATATACTGTCATTTAAAATTCTGTATTCTAATATCTCCTAGTCAAACATATATATTCACTAGCTTAAAACTTAAACCTAATCTTAAAGTTTAGATGGGGTATACACCCCCACAAACCCTACTAAAGTTTAGATGGGGTACACACCCCCACAAACCCTATTAAAGTTTAGATGGGGTACACACCCCCATAAACCCTACTAAAGTTTAGATGGGGTACACACCCCCACAAACCCTATTCACTCCCCGATTAACCCTGGCTTTAGCCCCACAAACCCAAAGCACATCCTGATTGACCCTTGCTAAACTCCCATAGACAGTGTCCCTTGTCAAGAGGGGTAATTTCAACAGGAATAAGTGTTGGGTCTGATTGGTGAAGGCGTCGGCCAGTTTAAATATATCCACTAGCCTAAAATTTAAACCTAATCCTAAGGTCCAAAAGGGGCATACACCCCCACAAACCCTAGGAACTCTGGCTTCAGCCGTACAAACCTAAAGCACACCCTGACTGATCAACAGGGATAAGTGTTGGGCCTGGTTGGTAAAGGCGTGGGCCAGTTTAAAGTGGCAGGATCGTGTGAAACTGAATCTCTGGTGGCGAGATCAGAAAGCACAAGAGGGCTGAATTGCCCACTGCCTGTATGGTTTAAAATTTAAACCTAATCCAGATGGGGTGCACATCCCCATAAATTTTAGGCACTTCCCGATTAACTCTGGTTTTAGCCCCACAAACCCAAAGCACACCCTGATTGACCCTTGTTAAATCCCCATAGACTTAGTGCTCCGGGTCGAGAGGGGTAAATTTCAACAGGGATGAGTGTTGGACTTGGTTAGTGAAGGCGTCGGTCATTTTGAAGTGGCAGGGTCGTGTGAAACTGAATCTCAAGTGGCAAGATCAGAAAGCACAAGAGGGCTGAATTGCCCACTGCCCGCATAATTTCACCCTAACTTAGTAAATTCCCATAAATTGGATATTCTGTGTTAAGAGGGGCAAGTTTCAATAAAGGCAAGTGGTG
>NC_133132.1:179399257-179401757 GCF_048418815.1 Hemitrygon akajei | reverse complement strand
TCATTTAAAATTCTGTATTCTAATATCTCCTAGTCAAACATATATATTCACTAGCTTAAAACTTAAACCTAATCTTAAAGTTTAGATGGGGTATACACCCCCACAAACCCTACTAAAGTTTAGATGGGGTACACACCCCCACAAACCCTACTAAAGTTTAGATGGGGCACACACCCCCACAAACCCTACTAAAGTTTAGATGGGGTACACACCCCCACAAACCCTATTCACCCCGATTAACCCTGGCTTTAGCCCCACAAACCCAAAGCACATCCTGATTGACCCTTGCTAAACTCCCATAGACAGTGTCCCGTGTCAAGAGGGGTAATTTCAACAGGAATAAGTGTTGGGTTTGATTGGTGAAGGCGTCGGCCAGTTTAAATATATCCACTAGCCTAAAATTTAAACCTAATACTAAGGTCCAAAAGGGGCATACACCCCCACAAACCCTAGGAACTCTGGCTTCAGCCGTACAAACCTAAAGCACACCCTGACTGATCAACAGGGATAAGTGTTGGGCCTGGTTGGTAAAGGCGTGGGCCAGTTTAAAGTGGCAGGATCGTGTGAAACTGAATCTCTGGTGGCGAGATCAGAAAGCACAAGAGGGCTGAATTGCCCACTGCCTGTATGGTTTAAAATTTAAACCTAATCCAGATGGGGTGCACATCCCCATAAATTTTAGGCACTTCCCGATTAACTCTGGTTTTAGCCCCACAAACCCAAAGCACACCCTGATTGACCCTTGTTCAATCCCCATAGACTTAGTGCTCCGGGTCGAGAGGGGTAAATTTCAACAGGGATGAGTGTTGGACTTGGTTAGTGAAGGCGTCGGTCATTTTGAAGTGGCAGGGTCGTGTGAAACTGAATCTCAAGTGGCAAGATCAGAAAGCACAAGAGGGCTGAATTGCCCACTGCCCGCATAATTTCACCCTAACTTAGTAAATTCCCATAAATTGGATATTCTGTGTTAAGAGGGGCAAGTTTCAATAAAGGCAAGTGGTGGACCTGGTTAATGAAGGCGTGGGCCAGTTCAAAGTGGCAGGGTCACGTGAAATTGAATCTCAAGTGGCGAGATCAAAAAACACGAGGGGGCTTTTTTGCCCACTGCCCGCATAATCTCAACCTAACCTTACAGTGACACGCTCTTCATTCTCCAGGCCACTGGAGGCCAATAAGAAGGCTTAGATATTTAAACCCAAATGGACAGTGTACCTTTAAGAGTTGAATAGGTAAGGCTGCTTGGTATCCTAGCAACAGATAGGGTCTGCAGTTGGAGTGGTCAGACAGGTTTTAGGACACAATAAAAGTGGAGATGGAGTCCCGGGCTAGGGATGTTTTAACCGGATAGCATTTTTCAGAGACCTCCCCGGGAGACCGGAGTGATGGGAGTAAGTGGATTTGGTCTCCCAGGCGGGAGTCAAGCGTTGTTGGAGGCAGTTTGTTGGAGTTAAAATGGTTGACCCAAGACACAAAACTAGTGGTAAGAATATTATTGTTTTATTTTCCATGTAACCCTTGGCATATAGATGCCAGGTAGTGATTTTTTTAAAAAAAATATCATTACCCTTAGAATTACATGCCTCTCATTATTGGTCCCTGGGAGGAATACAGGCAGTGTCTGAGCCTGACACTGTTGGGCCACCTCGAGTAGGGTGTCTAGTGATTAAAGGCCCGAAACACCTGATGATCCGAGGTTACATTACTGATGATGTGTCCCAGTGCACACCCGGTTCGTTGAACCAAGTGGTGTCGGACCTTGATAATGAAAGGCATGGTCCAGATTAACCTGGCTTTATTATACTAGCTCATTCGCCATAGCAGTTCATATACTGTCATTTAAAATTCTGTATTCTAATATCTCCTAGTCAAACATATATATTCACTAGCTTAAAACTTAAACCTAATCTTAAAGTTTAGATGGGGTATACACCCCCACAAACCCTACTAAAGTTTAGATGGGGTACACACCCCCACAAACCCTACTAAAGTTTAGATGGGGCACACACCCCCACAAACCCTACTAAAGTTTAGATGGGGTACACACCCCCACAAACCCTATTCACCCCGATTAACCCTGGCTTTAGCCCCACAAACCCAAAGCACATCCTGATTGACCCTTGCTAAACTCCCATAGACAGTGTCCCGTGTCAAGAGGGGTAATTTCAACAGGAATAAGTGTTGGGTTTGATTGGTGAAGGCGTCGGCCAGTTTAAATATATCCACTAGCCTAAAATTTAAACCTAATCCTAAGGTCCAAAAGGGGCATACACCCCCACAAACCCTAGGAACTCTGGCTTCAGCCGTACAAACCTAAAGCACACCCTGACTGATCAACAGGGATAAGTGTTGGGCCTGGTTGGTAAAGGCGTGGGCCAGTTTAAAGTGGCAGGATCGTGTGAAACTGAATCTCTGGTGGCGAGATCAGAAAGCACAAGAGGGCTGAATTGCCCACTGCCTGTATGGTTTAAAATTTAAACCTAATCCAGATGGGGTGCACATC
>NC_133132.1:179389257-179391757 GCF_048418815.1 Hemitrygon akajei | reverse complement strand
TACTAAAGTTTAGATGGGGTACACCCCCCCACAAACCCTACTAAAGTTTAGATGGGGTACACCCCCCCACAAACCCTATTCACTCCCCGATTAACCCTGGCTTTAGCCCCACAAACCCAAAGCACATCCTGATTGACCCTTGCTAAACCCCCATAGACAGTGTCCCGTGTCAAGAGGGGTAATTTCAACAGGAATAAGTGTTGGGTCTGATTGGTGAAGGCGTCGGCCAGTTTAAATATATCCAGTAGCCTAAAATTTAAACCTAATCCTAGGGTCCAAAAGGGGCATACACCCCCATAAACCCTAGGCATTTCCCGATTAACTCTGGCTTCAGCCGTACAAACCTAAAGCACACCCTGACTGATCAACAGGGATAAGTGTTGGGCCTGGTTGGTAAAGGCGTGGGCCAGTTTAAAGTGGCAGGATCGTGTGAAACTGAATCTCTGGTGGCGAGATCAGAAAGCACAAGAGGGCTGAATTGCCCACTGCCTGTATGGTTTAAAATTTAAACCTAATCCAGATGGGGTGCACATCCCCATAAATTTTAGGCACTTCCCGATTGACTCTGGTTTTAGCCCCACAAACCCAAAGCACACCCTGATTGACCCTTGTTAAATCCCCATAGACTTAGTGCTCCGGGTCGAGAGGGGTAAATTTCAACAGGGATGAGTGTTGGACTTGGTTAGTGAAGGCGTCGGTCATTTTGAAGTGGCAGGGTCGTGTGAAACTGAATCTCAAGTGGCAAGATCAGAAAGCACAAGAGGGCTGAATTGCCCACTGCCCGCATAATTTCACCCTAACTTAGTAAATTCCCATAAATTGGATATTCTGTGTTAAGAGGGGCAAGTTTCAATAAAGGCAAGTGGTGGACCTGGTTAATGAAGGCGTGGGCCAGTTCAAAGTGGCAGGGTCACGTGAAATTGAATCTCAAGTGGCGAGATCAAAAAACACGAGGGGGCTTTTTTGCCCACTGCCCGCATAATCTCAACCTAACCTTACAGTGACACGCTCTTCATTCTCCAGGCCACTGGAGGCCAATAAGAAGGCTTAGATATTTAAACCCAAATGGACAGTGTACCTTTAAGAGTTGAATAGGTAAGGCTGCTTGGTATCCTAGCAACAGATAGGGTCTGCAGTTGGAGTGGTCAGACAGGTTTTAGGACACAATAAAAGTGGAGATGGAGTCCCGGGCTAGGGATGTTTTAACCGGATAGCATTTTTCAGAGACCTCCCCGGGAGACCGGAGTGATGGGAGTAAGTGGATTTGGTCTCCCAGGCGGGAGTCAAGCGTTGTTGGAGGCAGTTTGTTGGATTTAAAATGGTTGACCCAAGATACAAAGCTAGTGGTAAGAATATTATTGTTTTATTTTCCATGTAACCCTTGGCATATAGATGCCAGGTAGTGATTTTTTAAAAAAAATATCATTACCCTTAGAATTACATGCCTCTCATTATTGGTCCCTGGGAGGAATACAGGCAGTGTCTGAGCCTGACACTGTTGGGCCACCTCGAGTAGGGTGTCTAGTGATTAAAGGCCCGAAACACCTGATGATCCGAGGTTACATTACTGATGATGTGTCCCAGTGCACACCCGGTTCGTTGAACCAAGTGGTGTCGGACCTTGATAATGAAAGGCATGGTCTAGATTAACCTGGCTTTATTATATTAGCTCATTCGCCATAGCAGTTCATATACCGTCATTTAAAATTCTGTATTCTAATATTTCCTAGTCAAACATATATATTCACTAGCCTAAAACTTAAATCTAATCTTAAAAGTTTAGATGGGGTACACACCCCCACAAACCCTACTAAAGTTTAGATGGGGTACACACCCCCACAAACCGTACTAAAGTTTAGATGGGGTACACCCCCCCACAAACCCTACTAAAGTTTAGATGGGGTACACCCCCCCACAAACCCTATTCACTCCCCGATTAACCCTGGCTTTAGCCCCACAAACCCAAAGCACATCCTGATTGACCCTTGCTAAACCCCCATAGACAGTGTCCCGTGTCAAGAGGGGTAATTTCAACAGGAATAAGTGTTGGGTCTGATTGGTGAAGGCGTCGGCCAGTTTAAATATATCCAGTAGCCTAAAATTTAAACCTAATCCTAGGGTCCAAAAGGGGCATACACCCCCATAAACCCTAGGCATTTCCCGATTAACTCTGGCTTCAGCCGTACAAACCTAAAGCACACCCTGACTGATCAACAGGGATAAGTGTTGGGCCTGGTTGGTAAAGGCGTGGGCCAGTTTAAAGTGGCAGGATCGTGTGAAACTGAATCTCTGGTGGCGAGATCAGAAAGCACAAGAGGGCTGAATTGCCCACTGCCTGTATGGTTTAAAATTTAAACCTAATCCAGATGGGGTGCACATCCCCATAAATTTTAGGCACTTCCCGATTGACTCTGGTTTTAGCCCCACAAACCCAAAGCACACCCTGATTGACCCTTGTTAAATCCCCATAGACTTAGTGCTCCGGGTCGAGAGGGGTAAA